>NC_061122.1:226487495-226501736 GCF_002878395.1 Capsicum annuum | reverse complement strand
ACTTTCCAGCCACCGTGGCATGTTCAGTCTATTTTTGGCCTGCGGCGCGTCTGGACCCCGTGCCCACCCTCGAAACATTGGGATATAGCACAATGATTGGGCCCAAAAATGCTCCTTTCGCGTTGTTTCCCCTATATAATCACCCAAATGGCTCTGCCCACACCAATAAGCCACACTAGGCTGCTCCCCATCCTCCGTGGCATGACCCAGTTAATTTTTAGACAGTGACACACCGGACCTCGGCCCACCCCCAGAATTGTGGTCTATAGCATACCGATTTGGCAAGAAAATGCTTCGTTCGGACTGTTTTACCAGTTTAACCTCTCAAATGGCCCCACCCACTCGGGATGCACTAGGCTGCTCCCCAGCCTCCATAGCATGCCTCGATCAATTTTTGTCCCACAAAACACCCAAACTTCGAGCCCTCCCTTGGAACAGTGGCTTACAGGACACCGATTTGGGCCGAAATTACCCCGTTCGTGACGTTTCATCCCTTTTGACCACCCAAATGGCCTGCCCACACTAACAGAGCAATTAGGTCGCTCCTCAGTTGCCCTGGCACGCCCTGATCAATTTTTGGTACACGAAACGCATAACTTCGGGCACACTACCAGAATCGTGTGCTATAGGACATCAATTTATCCTGAAAATGCTCCGTTTTAATTGTTTCGCTCATTTGACAACCCAAATGGCCTCGCCCATACGAAAGGGCCACACTAGGCCGCTCCCCAACCTCCCTGCATACCGCGATCCATTTTCAACCTATAGCCTGCCCAAACCCCTGGCCCACCCCAAAAATAGTGGGTTATAGAACACCGATTTGGCTAGAAAATGCCCCATTCGCACCGATTTGCTTTTTTGACCACCCAAATGGCTCCCGCCCATACCAACGGGCCACTATAGGCCGCTCCCCAGCCTTTTGGCCATGCCTCGATCAATTTTCAGCCCACAACATGCTCGAAACGTAGGCCCTCTTCTGAACTACGGGCTATAGTACATAGATTTGGCCTAAAAAAGACTGGTTTGTGCCTTTTCGCTCGTTTGACCACCCAAATGGCCCCACCCACACCAACCAGCCATACTAGGTCGATCCGCAGATTCCCTGGCATGCCTTAACAAATTTTTAGCACATGGAATGCCCGGACCTACCACTAAAATTGTGGGTTATAGCACACCGACTTGGCTCAAAAATGCCCCGTTAGAGCCGTTTCGTCCGTTGGACCACCAAAATGTCTGCGCAAACCAAAGGGCCAACCTAGGCAGCTCCCCGCCTCCCTAGCATGCCCCAGTCATTTTTTGGCCCACGACATACCCGAACCCCAGGCCCACCCTCGAAACCGTGGGTTATAGCACAACGATTTGGCCTGAAAATACCCCGTTCTCGCTGTTTCGCCCGTTTAACCACCCAAATGGCCCCGACCACACCAATAAGCCACACTAGGCTTCTCTTCAGCCTCCCTGGCATGCCCCAATAGAATTTTGGCACATAGCGTACCCTGGCCCACCCCTGGAACCTTGGGCTATAGCACATTGATTTGGCCCAAAAATGCCCTATTTGCGCTGTTTTGCCCGTTTGATCACCCAAATAGCCCCGCCCATACCAACGGGTCATACTAGGCCACTCCCCAGCCTTTATGGCATTCCCCAGTCAATTTTCAACCTACGAAACACCCGAAACCGAGGCCCACCCCCTTAACCGTGGGCTATATCATGCTGATTTGGCCAAAAAATGTTCCATTCTCACTGTTTCATCCGTTACATAACCCAAATGGCCCTTCCCACACCAATGGATAAAACTAGGCCACTCCACAGCCTTCCTAGCATGACTCGATCAATTTTTGGCCCATAAAACATGTGGACCACGTATCCACCCTTAGATCTGTGGGTTAAATCACACCGATTTTGCCTGAAATTGCCCCGTTCTTCCTGGATCTCCCGTTTGACCACCAAAATGGCTCCGCCCTTACCAATGGGCCATACTAGGCTGCTCCCCAGAGTCCCTAGCATACCTCGATAAATTTTCTACCCACGGCACGCCTGAATCCCAAGCCCACCTCCGAAATCGTGGGCTATAGCACACCGATTTAGCCCATAAACTCGTTCGTGTTGTTCTACCCGTTTGACCACCCAAATAGCCCGCCCATACCAACGGGCCATACTAGGCAGCTCTCCAACCTCCCTGGAATGCCTCGAATGATTTTTGGCCCACAAAACGACTAGACCCCGTGCCTACCCCCTGAATCTTGGGCTATAGCACACCCATTTGGCTCGAAAATACCCCGTTCGTGCTGTTTTGCTTGTTTGACCACCCCAAAAGCCCCACCCAAAACAACGGGCCATACTAGGCTACTCTCCATTCTCACTTTTATGCCCCATTTAATTTTCAGCCTATGTCTTTCTCGTACCCCAGGTCCACCCTTGGAACCGTAGGCTATAACACATCGATTTAGCCCAAAATTCCCCGTTGGCGCCGTTTAGCCCGTTTGACCATCGAAATGTCCCTGCCAACACCAACGGGCCATACTAGGCTACTCCCTAGCATGCCCCAATCAATTTTTGGCCTACGTTACACCCGAACCTTGCGCCCACCCTCAGAATCATGGGCTATAGCACATCATATTTTCCCGAAAATGCCCCGTCCATGCTGCTCCGCTCGTTTGACCACCCAAATGGCCCTTTCTATACCAATGGGCCACACTAGGATACTCCCTAGCCTCCCAGGCATGCTACGATCAATTTTTGGCCCACGACATACCTTGAACTTAGGCCCACCCCCGAAACCGTAGGCTGTAGGACATTGATTTGGCCCGAAAATGCCTTATTTTTGCTATTTCGCACGTTTGACCACCCAAATGGACCCAGCCACACCAACGGGATACACTGGGGCGCTCCCCAGAATCCCTAGCAAGCGCCAGTCAAATTTTAATCTATGAAAAACCTGGACCACGGGCCCACCCACCCCTAGAACCGTGGGCGATAGCACTTCTATTTATCCCGAAAATTCCCTGTTCACGCTATTTTGACCGTTTGACCACCCAAATGGCCCAGCTTAGACCAACGGGACACATTAGGCTACTCCTCAGCCTCTCTATCATGCCTCGATTAATTTTTGGCCCACAACACACTCGAACCCGAGGCCCACCCCCAGAATCGTGGGCTATAGCACATCGATTTGGCCCAAAAACACCTCATTTGCGCTGTTTTACCTGTTTGACCCACCATATGCCCCCTCCCATGCCAACGAGACACAATTTGCCACTCCCCAACCTCTCTGGCATGCCCTAATTAATTTTTGACACATGGCACGCTCGGACCCCCGATCAACCCTCAGAACCGTGGGATATTACATACCAATGAGGCCGCTCCCCAAATTCACTGGCGTGGATTAATTTATTTTTAGCCCACAACATGGTCGTACCCCAGGCCTACCCTCGGAACTATGGCCTATAGCGCCACGATGTAGCCCAAAATGCCCTGTTCACATTGTTTCACCTGTTTGACTACCCAAATGGCACCGCCTACTCTAATATGCCACACTAGGCCACTCCTCAGCCTCCCTGGCATGTCCCAGTCATTTTTGGCCCACGTCATGCCCAAATCCCGAACCCACCCCCAAAATCGTGGGCTATTATAAACCGATTTAGCCTAAAAATGTCCTGTTTATGTCGTTTTGCTCGTTTGACCACTCAAATGGTCCTGCTTACACCAACTGTCCACATAAGGCCACTCTTCCGCATCCCTGGCATGCCCCGATCGATTTTTGTCCCACAGCACCCCCGGACCCTAGGCCCGCCCCCAGAACTGTGGGCTATAGTGCACGATTTAGCACAAAAATGGCCTGTTTTCACAATTTTGCCTGTTTGACCACTCAAATGGCCCTGCTCACACCAACTAGCCACACTGGGATGCTCTCCAGCCTCCCTAGCATGCTCTGATCAATTTTCCCACGAAAAGCCTAGGCCTACCCTCAAAACTATAGGCTATAGCCTATCTATTTGGCCCGAAAATGCCGCGTTCAAGACGTTTCTCCCGTTTGACCACCTTAATGGCCCTGGCCACATCAATGGGATATACTAGGCCGCTCCCCATCCTCCCTAGCATACCCCAGTCGATTTTCATCCCATGGCATGCCCGGACACCGGGCCCTCCTCCGAAACTGTGGTCTGTAGCATACTGATTTGGCACAAAAATGCCTCGTTCACGCCGTTTCATCTATTTAACCCCCCAAATGGCCCTACCCACACCAATGGGCCATACTACGCCTCTCTCCAGCCTCTCTGGAATGCCTAGTCAATTTTAGTCCCAAGGCAAGCCCGAACACCAAGCCCACCCCTGGAACCATGGGCTATAGCATATCGATTTGGCACGAAAATTTCCTGTTTGTGTTGTTTCACTCATTTGAGCACCCAAATAGCCCCACCCATACTAATGGACCATACTAGAATTCTCCCCAGCCTACCTGGCATACCCTTGTTGATTTTTTGCCCACCACACACCCAGACCCCGAGCCCACCCCCAAAACCATGGGCTATAGCACACCTATTCTGCCCGAAAATGCCCTATTCTCGCCGTTTCACCCGTTTGACCATCCTGATCACTCTAGCCACACCAACGAGCTATATTAGACCGTTACCCAATTCCCCTGGCATGCCCCAGTAAATTTTTGGCCCATGACACACCCAAAAACTGGGCCCATCCCCAAAACCGTGGGCTATAGCAAACTGATTTGGCCCAAAAATGCTCAATTCGTGCTGTGTCGCTCATTTGATAACCCAAATAGCTCCACTCACACCAACGGGACACACTAGGATGCTCCCCATCCTCCCTATCAAGCCCTAGTTGATTTTGTCCCACAAAATACCCGAACCACGAGACCACTCTTGGAACCGTGGGCGATAGCATATCACTTTTCCCCGAAAATGCCCTGTTTATGCCGTTTCGCCCGTTTGACCACCTAATTGCCCAGACCAAACCAACGGACCACACTAGGCCTCTCCCCATCCTCCCTGACATGCCTCGGTCAATTTTTGGCCCACAACACACTCAGACCCTGGGGTCACCCTCATAACCGTGGGCTATAGTACATCGACTTGGCCTAAAAATACCTCATTCCCGCCGTTTCTCCTATTTCACCACCCAAATGGCCCCGCACACACCAACGGGCTACAATATATCGCTCCCCATCTTCCCTAGAAAGCCCATATCAATTTTTGACACACGGCACGCCCAGACCCCGAGCACACCCTCAAAATCGTGGGATATGACACACCGATTTTGCAAGAAAATGCCCCATTCGCACCGATTCACTCGTTTTACCACCCAAACAGCCCCGCCTAATGAAATGAGACAAACTAGGCAGCCCCCCAGTCTACCTGGCACACCCCGATCGATTTTTGTCCAACAGCACCACCGGACCCCGAGCCCACCCCTAAAACTGTGGACTATAGTGCACCGATTTAGCTTGAAAATGACCCGTACGCACCATTTTGCTAGTTTGACAAACTAAATCGTCCCGCTCAACCCAAATGATCACAATATACTGCTCCACAGCCTCCCTGGCATGGCCAAGTCGATTTTTGCCCGATAGTATGCCCAGACTCCAGGCCCACTCTCGTAACCATAGGCTATAGCACATGATTTGGCCCGTAAATGCCCCGTTCGTTCTATTTCTCCGATTTGACCATCCTAATTGCCCCACCCATACAAACGGGCTACACTAGGCCGCTCCCCAACCTCCCTATCATGCCTCAATTGATTTTTGGCCCACAACACGCTCGGACCCCAGGCCCTCCTCCGGAGCTGTGGTCTGTAGCACACCGATTTAGCATTAAAATGCCCTGTTCCCGCCGCTTCATCCGTTTAACCACCCAAGTGGCCTTGTCCATACCAACGGGCCGAACAAGGCTACTCCCTAGCCTCTCTGGCATACCCCAATCGATTTTTAGCCTACGGCACGTCGGACCCCAGGCCCACCCTCGGAACCATGGGCTATAGCACATCAATTTGGCACAAAAATTTCCTGTTCGCGTCGTTTCGCCTGTTTAACTACCCATATGGCCCCACACACACCAATGGGCCACACTAGGCCACTCCCCAGCCTACCTGGCACTCCCCAATAAATTTACTACCTACGGCACACCCAGTCTCCGAGTCCACACCCAAAACTATGGGCTATAGCATACCATTCTGCCCGAAAATTCCCTGTTCGCACTGTTTCATCCATTTAACCACCCAAATGACCCCTCCCATACCAACGGGCTATACAAGGCCGCTCCACAATCTATCTATCATGCCTCACTCATTTTTGGCCCACAACACGCCCGGACCCCGGGTCCAAAACCAAAATCGTGGGCTATAACACACCAATTTTTCTCAAAAATGCCCCATTCACGCCGTTTTGCCCGTTTGACCACCCACACCAATGGGACACACTAGGATGCTTCCAAGTATCCTATGTACGCCTCAATTATTTTTTGAACCACGACACGCCCGAACCCCAGGCCCACCCCAGAACTGTAGGTTACAACACACTAATTTGGCAAAAAATGCTTTTTTGTGCCGTTTTGCCCGTTTAACTGCCCAAATGACCCTTTCCACACCAACGGGCTACTCCCCAGTCTCCCTGGCACGACCAGGCCCACCACTGGAACCGTGTGCACACTAATTTGGCTCGAAAATCCTCTGGTCGCATAGTTTCACCTGTTTGACCAACCAAATAGCCTTACCCACACTAACGGGCTACACAAGGTCGCTCCTCAGCCGCCTGGCATGCCTCGGTCATTTTTCAGCCCCACAACACGCCCGAACCTTGGGTATTCACCCATAACCATGGTCTTTAGCACACTGATTTGGCCCAAAAATGCCCCGTTAACATCATTTTATCCGTTCAACCACCCAAATGACCCCGCCCGTACCAATGAGACATACTAGGCCATTCCCCAGCCTCCCTTGAATGCCCCGATTAATTTTTGGCCCATGGTACGCCCAGACCCAGGCCCACCCCTGGAACTATGGGCTATAGTACATCGATTTGGCACGAAAATATCTCGTTCGTGCCGTTTCGCCCATTTGACTACCCAAATGGCCCCGCCCACATTAATGGGCCATACTAGGCCACTCCCAACCTCCCTGGCGTGCCCTGGTTGATTTTCAGCTCACGAGACGCCCAGACCCCGAGTCCACCCTCGGAACCATGTGCTATAGCACACCGATTTGGCCTGAAAATGCCCTGTTAGCATCAATCCGCCCGTTTGATCATCCAAATAGCCCCGCCCATGCCAATTGGCCACACTAGGCCACTCTTCAGCCTCCTTGGCATGCCTAGTTGATTTTTGGCCTCGGCACGCTAGGACCCCGAGCCCACCCTCGGAATCATGGGCTATAGCACACCGATTTGGCCCAAAACCATTTTGTTCGTGTCGTTTTGACCATTTGATCGCCCAAATGGCCCTGCCCACACCAATGGGCGACACTAGGCCGCTCCCCAGCCTTCCTAGCATGCCCAGGGTAATTTTTGGACAATGACACGCCCGGACCCTTGGCCCACCCCCAGAACCGTTGGCTATAACACATAGATTTGGAAAGAAAATGCCCCGTTCGCATCATTTAGACCGTTTGATCACCCAAATGTCCACGCCAAGAACAACGGGCCATACTAGGCCGCTCCTCAGCCTCCCTAGCACGCCCTAGTCAATTTTTAGCCCACGGCATGACCGGACCCCGGGCATACCTCCAGAACCGTGGGTTATTGCACACCAATTTGGCCCGAAAATGCCCCGTCTGCATCATTTTTCCTATTTAACAACCTAAATAGCCCCGACCACACCAACGGGTCAGACTAGGCCATACCCCACCCTCCCTGGCATACCCTGATTGATTTTTAGCTGACGACATGCTCGTACTCCAGGCCTAACCCCCGCAACTGTGGGCTATAGCACATCGATTTGGCTCAAAAATGCCTCATTCATGCAATTTCACCCGTTTGACCATCCAAATAGCCCCGCCCAAACCAACGGGCCACACTAGGCCGTTCCCCAGCCTCCTAGAATGCCTGAATAGAATTTCAGCCCGTAGAACGCCCAGACTTTGAGCCCTCCCTCTGAATAGTGGGCTCAAGAAAACTGATTTGGCCCAAATTTTTCCCGTTCATCTCGTTTCGCCTAGTTGACCACCCAAATGGCCCCGACCATACTAATATGCCAAACTAGACTGCTTCCCAGCCTCCCAAGCATGCCCCAATCGATTTTTGGCCCACGAAATGCCCAGCTTTTGGCCTACCCCCAGAACCGTAGGCTATAGGACATCGATTTGGCCTAAAAATGCCTCGTTCATAATGTTCTACCCGTTTGACTACCCAAGTGCCCCCTCCCATACTAACGGACCAAACTAGGTCACTCCCCAACTTCCTTGGCATGCTCTTATTGATTTTCGACACACGGCCCGCCCGAACCTCGGGCCCACCCCTGGAACCTTAGGCTATAGCATACTAATTTAGCCCAAAAATATCTTGTTCAAGCCGTTTCACCTGTTTGACCAACCAAATGGCCCCGCCCACACCAACGGGCTATACTAGGCCGCTCCCCAGCCCCCCGGGCATGCCTCGATTGATATTCAACCCACAAAATGCCCAGAACCTGAGCCTTCACCCTGAGCTATAGGCTATAGCACACCGATTTGGCCCAAAAATTCCCCATTTGCATTGTTTCTCTAGATTGAGCACCCAAATGGCCCCACCCATATCAACAAGCCACAACAGGGTGCTCCTCAACCTCCTTGACATACCCGGTCAATTTTTGGCCATCGGTATACCCGGACCCCGGACCCACCTCTGGAATCGTGGATTATAGCACACCAATTTTGCCCAAAAATGACTCATTCGAGCCGTTTTACCCGTTTAACTACCCAAATGGATTCTCCCACACCAACAGCCTACACTAGGCCGTTCCCCAGCCGCTATGACACGCCCCAATTATTTTTTGAACCACAGCACGGCGGGACCCCGAGCCCACCTCAGTACCGTAGGATATGGCACATCGATTTGGCTAAAAAATGCCCCATTCATTTCATTTCACCCGTTTGACCATCCAAATGGCCTCACCCATACCAACCGGCCATACTACGTCGATCCCCAGATTCCCTGGCATGCCCCGGCGAATTTTCAGCATATGAAATGTCCAGACCTCGGTCCTACCCCTGAAACTGTGGGCTATAGCTCACCGATTTGGCTAGAAAATATCCCGTTAGAGCCGTTTCGCTTGTTTGACTACCAAAATATCTACGCACACCAATGGGCCAACCTAGGATGCTCCCCAGCCTTCCTGGCATATCCCAGGCAAATTTTGGCCCACGGCATACCCGAACCCCAGTCCCACCCCCAGAACTGTGGGTTATAGCACACCGATTTGGCCTAAAAATACCCCATTCTCTCTATTTCGCCCGTTTAACCACGCAAATGTCCCTGCCCACACCAACAGGCCATACTAGGTTTCTCTTTAGACTCCTTGGCATCCCCCGATAGATTTTTGGCACATGGCTTACCCGGGCCTACCCCCAGAATCGTAGACTATAGCACATTGATTTGGCCCAAAAATGCCCTATCTGCAATGTTTCGCCTGTTTGACCACCCAAATGGCCTCGCCCACACTAACGGGCCATACTAGGCCGCTCCCTAGGCTCTCTAGCATACCCCAGTCGATTTTCAGCCTGCGTCACACCCGAACCCCAGGTTCACCCCCATAATTTTAGGCTATATATCACACTGATTTGGCCCAAAAATACCCCATTCACACTGTTTCACCCGTTAGACAATCCAACTGGCCCTACCCACACCAACGGGCCATACAAGGCTGCTCTATAGACTCCCTAGCATGCCCCAATAGAGTTTTAGCCCACAAAACACCTGGACCACGTGACCACCCTTTGAACCGAGGCTAAATTACACCGATTTGGCCTGAAATTGCCCTGTTTCTAGCTGTTTCCCCCGTTTGACCATCAAAATATCCCTGCCCGACTAATAGGCCACTCCTAGAGTCTCTGGCATACCCCAATAAATTTTCTGTCCATGGTACGCCTGAATCCCAGGCCACCCTCGAAATCGTGGGCTATAGCAGACCGATTTAGCCCATAAACTCGTACGTGTTGTTCTGCCCGTTTGACCACCCAAATAGCCCGCCTACTCCAACGGGTTATACTAGGCTGCTCCCCAACCTCCCTGGCATGCCTCGATTGATTTTTGGCCCACAAAATGATCGGACCCCGTGCCTACCCCATGAATCTTAGGCTATAGCACACCAATTTGGATCGAAAATACCTCGTTCGTGCTGTTTTACCCATTTGACCACCCCAATAGCCCCTCCCAAAAAAATGGGCCATACTAGGCTGCTCTATGAGCAAGAGGCTACAAGTCGTTTTAGGAAAAATTGTAAATCTTTCTTTCAGAAGTCTATTGTTCTTAAAGTGTCTCTCTCTGCTATTGATCCATTCTCTCCTCTTTCAAAAATATGCCTCCACGTTGAGTGAGATGAAATAATGATGGTCAACAACCTCAACCCGCTGACCCATTGAATGAAAACGTGTCTCATACTAAATTTCGGGCAGCCTTTCAAGTGCTGGCCCAAGCTGTTACTGCAAATGTTCAGGCCAACCCAGCCCCGGCTCCATAGCAGCAGGGAGGTGATTCAGCTGCTGCCACGATCTGTGACTTCATGCGAATGAATTCACCGGAATTTTATGGGTCTAAGTCTGATGAGGATCCACGGTTGTTTTTAGAGGAGGTGCAAAAAATTACTCAGGTAATGCATGTATCTGAGGAACATAGTGTGGATTTGGCTACGTATAGGTTGAAAGACCTTGCTTATGACTGGGTTGTTGCTTGGAGGAAAGGTAGAGGTGAGGGAGCTATCCCTACAACTTGGCAAGAGTTCCAAGATGCATTCCTCGATAAGTTTTTCCCTTTGGAGATGAGGGAGGCAAAGGTGGAAGAGTTTATAAACCTACGACAGGGCTCTATGACTATTAGGGAGTACTATCTAAAGTTCAATTAGTTGTCCAAGTATGCTCCTGACTTAGTGGCTGATAATCGGGATAGTATGAGTAAGTTTGTGACCGAAGTGTTTAGTTGTGTGGTGAGGAAGTGTAGGTCTGCTATGCTGAATAGTTAGATGAATCTTTCTAGGCTGATGACTCATGACCAATAGATTGAGGCAGACAAGATTAAGGAGAGAGATAGAATGAGAGGGAATAAGAGAGCTAGGTTTGAGCAGCACGGACAGGGTCAGACTAGATCGCAGAGAGGGAGTCGCCCTCAGTATTAGGATCGTTCGTCTATGCCAGCACCGTCATCTGCTAGTGTTTCCATGCCTAGAGGTAGGAGGGATCAAGGTAGCAAGTCATATGCATCCAGGTCCCAGTACAGTGCTAGCAGTAAGCCAAATCGTCCCCTATGTCCTAAGTGTGGTAGGGCTCATTCGGGTGAGTGTTCGGGGTGAGAAGAGGGGTTGTTTCCGATGTGGTAACTTGGGTCACAGAGTTAGATATTGTCGACAAGATGTACAAGGGTGTCATGAATATCGCCCTCAGACCCAGACTCAGACTGTTAGTGCTCCAGTTCCAACGACTCGCCCAGCCCCAGCTCAGGGCGACTCTTCTAGCAATGCTGGCGAGCACCGCTAGAATAGATTCTATGCTTTACCGGTGATGTTGGGCATATTTATACGTCTAAGCACCATAACTTACCCATGTTTCAGCTAAGTTTTGAGGATAAAATACATAATTCTTGCACTTTTAGTCTATTTTTAGTTAAGTGAGCTGACCTATGTGATTAGCATGCTTTTCAGGTACTAATGAGGAAGATTACAGCACTTTGGGGACCTGTGGATAGCAAAGGAAACTTCACATAAAAGGAAAGTAGCTTTTGGACTGAATGTGATGTATGGGAAATTTTTCCCGGGAAAAGTCAATATTTTTATATAGTTAAGGATGCAGTAACAATTTATTAGAGAAGGATGTTTTTAAAAGCTTTATGGCTGAATTTTTAGGGATTATTCACATTCTGTATTATTTTGAAAACAAGAGAAAGCGGCTTAGCTTGAGGACGGAGAGAGAGAGAAACGTTTTTCTCTCTTGTTTTCGCTATTCATCTTTACCACCAAGATCGTTCTAAGTTTTGGTATGATGAATATTTCTATTGTGATTTCCGTTTTATTCATAAGTAGCTAAGTTTATTTGTTAGGGTTATGGAAACCTTGTAGTATACTCTCTATTGCTATGGGCTTTTGAATTTATGATGTGTTAATCCACTTATATCATTACCCTTTTCGTTTCGATTGAATTCTCGTGGTTGCAAACATAGGGAATGTGCCATTATAGCAATAACTTGTTCGATAGAAAAGTTACTGTTTGGAAAAGAAAGTGTGACAAGAAAATAGGGTTTCCAACCTCTATTTTACACGTTAATGCCTTAGCAGGATTAACTACTTGGAGAGTTCGTATGATTGGTTGTACACTTTGGATTCGAGAGAACTAAGGTGAATAAATCCTTGATGGTTGAGAAACACTTGGATTTAGAATTAGAATACATCTCTCTATAAGTGCATACATGTATAAAATCCTTATTACTCATAGTTAATAGAGAAGTAGAAGCTACAAGGTGGACATAACCCTAATTTGTCATTATCTGTAATCAAATATTATTACACATATCATCTCATTGTTACACTGATAACATTATTCTACACTTAAACTGAAACCCCCTTACCTTGGAACCTTCGATCAACAGTCTAATAATAATCACAATACTTAGTGATCATAGTATTCCCTGTGGGATTCGATACCCAACCCCGTTGGGTTCTATATTTGGCAGCGACCGCTTGTACTTTCTAACGAGAGTTGTAATTTGGGCGTATCAAATTTTGGCGCCGTTGCCGGGGAATACGGTTGTCAACTAAGTTTGTGATAGTTAATAGACCCTTTGGTCAAAGATTCTCAAATTTTACTTTATGTTTGTTGTTTTTCTTTTGTTCAGGTTGAGTGGATTGCATGGCAAATACACGGAGATCGGGTCAGCCATTATTACCTATAAATCTTGAACCACATCTCATTGTCAGAATGGATGCGCAACGAGACCCTGAAAGGATAGCTACTCAACAGGAGTAGGCTAGATTAGCTGCATTGGCAGCTGCGCAAGTAAATCAACAGAATGCTGATAACCCAGGTCGGGTACCAAATCTTGATGATGAGGACCTGGGTGATGATGAGTTATTAAATCCAAGGCATGCAGATGATGTGGCTGCACCAGTGAACAGAAATGCCAACAGAGATCATCAAGCTAGGATGAGACCCAAATGCCGAGCTGTGCAAGTTGCTTTTGATGATGATGATGATGACTTGGATGGGGCTGGTACCACAGAGGCTATTATTCCTCTGCCCTTGGCACCCAGAGCCAAGTTCAATATCACTAGCACCATGATCCAGCTATTGCAACTCAAAGGGTTATTTGGTGGACTTGCAGGTGACGATCCGAATATGCATCTGATTAATTTTATCTCAACATGCAAATTATTTGACAATCCAGGGGTTGGACAGAATGCGATCCGGCTGCACTTATTTCCATTGTCTCTATCTGGAGAGGAAACTCTATGGTTAAATGGGCTAACTCCTGACTCTATTACCAATTGGAGAAAACTGAAAGACGCTTTCCTAGAAAGATTTTTTCCGTCATCCAAGAGAGCACAATTAAGAGATGAGATAAGCAATTTCAGATAGCTTTCAACTGAAGCTCTCCACAAGACTTGGGAGAGGTTCAAGAAGAAGCTTATGCAGTGCCCAAATCATCAGATGACCAATGTCCACTTGATGGAAATATTATATAGGGCTTTGAACTCGGTGACTAAGCCAATGGTAGATAATGCTACGGGTGGATCATTCATGGACCTTACTTTTATTGAGGCATGTGATATGCTGGATCGTATGACAAAGCAGAGTAGAGCTTAGCATACCAAGGATTCTGGGGTAGCAAGCTCTACTTTATCTATTAGCATGATGGCAGAACAGAGATGAAGAGAAGAGGAACGTGACCAGGATATGGCTCACAAGAAAACACAGATGCACCTTCTTACTAAGCATTTATTATCAGGAAAGACAGAATAGGTCAAAGCTGTTGTATCACAGGGAAGAGATGACATCAATTCTGAGGAGAAAGCAAATTACTTGAATAATCAGGGGGGTTTCCGAGGCAATGGACAA
>NC_061122.1:226483071-226487395 GCF_002878395.1 Capsicum annuum | reverse complement strand
CCCCGTCCAAACCAATGGGCCACACTAGGTCGCTTCCTAACATGCCCTGATTGATTTTGTCCTACAACACACTAGACCCCGGGCCCACCCTCAGAATTGTAGGCTATGGCACACCGATATAGCCCAAAAATTCATCTGTTTTGCTATTCTACCGGTTTGACTACCCAAATGGCCCGGCCCACAACAACGTGCCATACTAGGTTGCTCCCTATCCTCCCTAGCATGCCCCGGTCAATTTTTGGCCCACAGCACACTGGGACCTCGGGCCCACCCCAGAAACTAAGGGCTATAGTACACCGATTTGGCCTAAAAATGCCCCATTCGTACTGTTTCATACGTATGACCACCTAAATAGTTCCACCTACACCACGGGCCACACTAGGATGCTCCCGAGCCTCCCTGGCATTCCCCAGTCGATATTTGACCTATATCATGCTGGTACCCTAGGCCTACCCCCAAAATCATGGGCTATAGCACACATATTTGGCATGAAAATGCCTCGTTCATGCTTTTTCATCTATTTGATCACCCAAATGGCCCTACCCACACCAACGGGCCATACTAGGCCACTCCCCAGCCTCCCTAGCATGGCCCGATCAATTTTTGGCCATCAGAATACCCGGATTCTAGGCCAACCTCCGGAACCATAGGCTATAGCACACCGATTTGGCTAGAAAATGCCCTGTTTGCATCGCTTTGCCCGTTTAATCAACTAAATAGATCCGCCCACTCCAATGGGACACATTAGGTCGCTTCTCAGTCTCCCTGGTATTCGTCGATTGATTTTTGGCCCATAGCAAGCCTGGACCCTGGTCTCACCCCCCGAATCGTAGGCTATAGAACATCTATTTAGCTAGAAAATACCCCGTTCATGCCGTTTCACCTGTTTGACCACCCAAATAGGACTGTTAACACCAACAGGCCACAATAGGCTGCTCCCCAACCTTTTATCATGTCCCAATCAATTTTTGACCAATAGCACTCTGGGACACCAGGCTCACACCCGAAGCCGTGGGCTATAGCACACCAATTTAGCTAAAAAATACCTCGTTCATTCTATTTTACCCATTTGACCACCTAAATGGCCTTGCCCATACCAACGGTCTACATGAGGTCGCTCCTCAGCCTGCCTGGCACGCCCCAGTCAATTTTCAGCCTACAGCAAGCCAGGACCCCTAGCCCACCCTAGAACTGTAGGATATATTATACTGATTTGGACCAAAAATGCCTCGTTGTGTTGTTTCACCCATTTGACTACCCAAGTAGCCCCGACTATACCAATGGGCCATACTTGGATGCTCCCAAGCCTCAATGATACACCCAATTTGATTTTTTACCCACAACGCACCTGAACCCTAGGACCACCCCAAGAACTATGGGCTATAGCACATCGATTTTTCTCAAAAATGCCCAGTTCACATCATTTTACCTATTTGACCACTCTAATGGACCCTCCCATAATAACGGGCTACACTAATCTGCTCCTCAGCCATCCTGGCATGCCCCAGTCAATTTTTAGCCCATAACACGACCTAACCCCGGGCCTAACCCCAAAACCGAGGGTTATAACATACCAATTTGGCCCGAAGATACCCCATTTGCATTGTTTTTCTCATTTAACTACCTAAATGGCCACACCCACACCAACGAGTCATACTAGGCTGCTCACCAGCCTCTCTGACATCCCCCGATTGATTTTTGGCCCATAGCCCGCTCAAATCTCAGGCCCACACCTAGAATCGAGGCCTTTATCATATCGATTTAGCTAAACAATGCTCCATTCACGCTGTTTTATCAGTTTGACCATCCAAATATCCCCGCCCACACCAACGAGTCATAGTAGGCCACTACCCAGCCTCCTTGGCATACCCTAGTCAATTTCGACCTACAACATGCCCAGACCCCGAGTCCACCCTTGGAACCGTGGGCAATAGCACACTGATTAGGCCAAAAATCTCCTCGTTCATGCCATTTTGCTCGTTTGACCACCCAAATAGCCCCACCTATACCAACGAGCCATACTAGGCTGTTTCCCAACTTCACTGGCATGCTTCGGTCAATTTTTGGTATACAACACGCCCTTACCCCTGGCCCACCCCCCAGAACCGTGGGCTGTAGCACACTAATTTTGCGTAAAAATATCTCGTTCACGTAGTTTGGCCCGTTTGACCATCCAAATAGCCCCGCCCATACCAACGGGCCATAGTAGGCTACTCTCCATCCTCCTTAGCATGCCTCGGTAGATTTTTGGCCCACGATATGCATGGAACCCTGGCCTACCCCCTAAATCGTGCGCTATAGCACACTAATTTGGCCCGAAAATACCCCATTCATGTAGTTTCGCTCGTTTGACTACCCAAATGGCCCCGCCCACACCAACGGGCCACACTAGGTTCCCAGTTGAATTTTGAAAAATGACACGCCCGAAACTCGGGACCACCCGTAAAACCATGGGCTATAACACACTGATTTAGCCCAAAAATGCCCCGTACACGTCGTTTCACCTATTTGACCACCCAAATAGCCCCGCCCACACCAACGGGCCATACTAGGCCGCTCCGCAGCCTCCCTGGTACTCCCCAATCAATTTTAGGCCCATAACACGCCCTGACCCAGGCCTACCCTTGGAACCATGGGCTATAGCACACCAATTTGGCTTGAAAATGCCCTGTTCGCATCATTTTGCCTGTTTGACCACCCAAATGGCATCGCCCACACTGACGGGCTACACTAGGCTGCTCCCTAGCCTTTCTGGCATACCACGGTTAATTTTAGCTTATAGCATGCCCGGACCCTTGACCCTACCCTAAAATCCTGGGCTATCACATCGATTTAGCCCAAAAATTCCCCATTCACGCCGTGTCACTCGTTTAACCACCCAAATGGACCCGTCCATACAAACGGGCCATACTAGGTCGCTCTCCAACCTCTCTAAAATACCCCGGGTAATTTTTGATCCTCATTACATTGGGACCCTGGGCCCACCTTAGAATCATAGGCTATAACTCATCGATTTAGACTGAAAATACCCCATTTGCACCGTTACGCCCATTTGACCTCTTAAATGGCCCTTCTTACACTAATTGGCCACACTAGGATCTCCCCAGCCTCGCTAGCATGGCCCCATTAATTTTTCGCCTACATTATTCCCAGAAACTTGGCTCACCCCTAGAATCATGGGTTGTAGCACACCAATTTGACTTGAAAATGCCTCGTTCGTGTTGTTTCGCCCGTTTGACCACCCTAATGGCTCTGCCCACACTAATGGGTCATACTAGGCTGCTCTCCAACCTCCATGGCATTCCTCAATTAATTTTTGGCCTACAACATGATTGAATCCTGGTCTCACCACTAGAACCATAGACAATAGCACACCAATTTGGCCTAAAAATGCTCTATTCGCGCCATTTCACCCATTTGACCACCCAAATAGGCACTCCTACACTAACGGGCCACAGAAGGTGGCTCCTCAGCCTCCCTGGCATGCGTTGTTGATTTTCAAGCAACAGCACACCTGGACCCCCAGCCCACCCCAGAATTGTGGGCTATAGCACACCAATTTAGCTTGAAAATGCCTCATTCCCTCTATATCACTCGTTGACTACCTAAATTGCCCTGACCACACTAATGGGACATATTAGGCTTATCTCCAACCTTCCTAACATGCCCTAGTAAATTTTTAGACAACAGCACACCCAAACCCCACCCTCTCCCCCAAAACTGTGGGCTATATTATATCGATTTAGTTAAAAAATGCCCCGTTTGCGCTGTTTCACCCGTTTGACCACCCAAATATCCCCGCCATCACCACTTGGACATACTAATCTACTCCCAAGCCTTGTTGGCATGCCTCAGTTGTTTTTTGGCCTACAGTACGATCGAAACCCAGGACCACCCCCAGAAACGTAGGTAGAGCATTCTAATTTGGCCCGAAAATGCCCCGTTTGTGCCATTTTGCCTTTTTGACCACCCAAATAGTCCTGGCCACATAATGGGCCACACTAGGCCACTCCCCGTCCTCCTTGGCATACCTCAATTGATTTTTGGCCCATAGAACGCCCAGACCCCAGGCCCACCCCTGAAACTGTGGGCAATAACACACCTATTTGGCTAGAAAATGCCCTATTCACGTCGTTTTGCCTGTTTGACCACCCAAATGGCTCCGGACACACCAACAGCCCACACTAGGCCGCTCCTCAGCCTCTCTGGCATGCCCCAATTATTTTTTGGCCTACAGTAAGATTGAACCTCGAGCTCACCCCTAGAATCGTAGGCTAGAGCACACCGACTTAGCTCAAAAATGCCTCGTTCGCTCTGTTTTACC
>NC_061122.1:226474827-226480071 GCF_002878395.1 Capsicum annuum | reverse complement strand
CCTGTTGGTGTTGACAGTCCTATTTGGGTGGTCAAACGGGTGAAACGGCATGAACGGGGCATTTTTTAGCTAAATAGATGTGCTATAGCCTACGATTCGGGGGGTGGGACCGGGGTCCAGGCTTTCTATGGGCCAAAAATCAATCGACGAATACCAGGGAGTCTGAGAAGCGTCCTAATGTGTCCCATTGGAGTGGGCAGATCCATTTGGGTGGTTAAACGGACAAAGCAATGCGAACGGGGCATTTTTTAGCCAAATCGGTGAGCTATAGCCTATGGTTCCGGAGGTGGGCCTAGAATTCGGGCATTCTGATGGCCAAAAATCGATCGGCGCATTCAAGGGAGGCTGGGGAGTGGCCTAATGTGGCCCGTTGGTATGGGTGGGGCCATTTGGGTGATCAAATAGATGAAAAAGCATGAACGGGGCATTTTCATGCCAAATTTGTGTGCTATAGCCCACGATTTTGGGGGTAGGCCTAGGGTACCAGCGTGATATAAGTCAAATATCAACCGGGGAATACCAAGGAGGCTCGGGAGCATCCTAGTATGGCCCGTGGTGTAAGAAGGACTATTTAGGTGGTCATACGTATGAAACAGCATGAATGGGGCATTTTTGGGCTAAATCGGTGTGTTATAGCCCTTGGTTCCCGGGGTGGGCCTGAGGTCCCAGTGTGCTGTGGGCCAAAAATTGATCGAGGCATGCTAGGGAGGATAGGGAGCAGCCTAGTGTGTCACGTTGTTGTGGGCGGGGCCATTTGGGTAGTCAAACCGGCAGAATAGCACGAAAGATGAATTTTTAGGCTATATTGGTGTGCTATAGCCTACAATTCTGAGGGTGGGGCTGGGGTCTAGTGTGTTGTAGGACAAAATCAATTGGGGCATGTTAGGAAGCGACCTAGTGTGGTCCATTGGTTTGGACGAGGCCATTTACGTGGTTAAACGTGCGAAATAGCATAAATGAGGCATTTTTTAGACAAATTATGGTGCTATAACCCACAGTTCTGGGGTGGGCCTAGAGTCTGGGCGTGCTGTGGGTCAAAAATCGATTGGGGCATTCCAGGGTGGTTGGAAAGTGGCCTAGTATGGTTCGTTTGTGTGGCCGGGGCCATTTGGGTGGTCAAACGGGTAAAATGCCATGAACGGGGTATTTTTGGGCCAAATCAGTGTGCTATAGCCCATGGTTTCAAGGGAGAGCTTAGGGTCCGAGCGGGCCCAAGGTCTAGAAGTATTGTAGGCCAAAAATTGATCGGGACATGCCAGGACAAATAAGTAGAGCCCTAGTATGGCTCGCTCATATGGATGGAGCTATTTGGGTGGTTAAACGGGCAAAACAGCGCGAACGAGGTATTTTTAGGCCAAATTGGTATGTTGTACACCACTATTCCGCGGGTAGCCTAGGGTTCGGGCGTATTGTGGGCCAAAATCAATCGAGGCATGCCATGAAGGCTGGGGAGCAGCCTAGTTTGGTGTGGGTGGGGCCATTTGGGTGATCAAATAGATGAAAAAGCATGAACGAGGCATTTTCATGCCAAATGTGTGCTATAGCCCACGATTTTAGGGGTAGGCCTAGGGTACCAGCGTGATATAAGTCAAATATGGACCGAGGAATGCCAAGGAGCCTCGGGACCATCCTAGTGTGGCCCGTAGTGTAGGTGAGACTATTTAGGTGGTCATACATATGAAACAGCACGAACGGGGCATTTTTGGGCCAAATCGGTGTGCTATAGACCTTGGTTCCTGGGGTGGGCCCGAGGTCCCAGTATGCTGTGGGCCAAAAATTGACCGGGGTATGCTAGGGAGGATAGGGAGCAGCCTAGTGTGGTACGTTGTTGTGGGCGGGGCCATTTGGGTGGACAAACCGGCAGAATAGCATGAAAGATGAATTTTTAGGCTATATAGGTGTGCTATAGCCTACGATTCTGAGGGTGGGCTCGGGATCTAGTGTGTTGTAGGACCAAATCAATTGGGCAATGTTAGGAAGCGACCTAGTGTGGCCCATTGGTTTGGACAGAGCCATTTACGTTGTTAAACATGCAAAATAGCATAAACGAGGCATTTTTTAGACAAATTATTGTGCTATAACCCACAGTTCTGGGGTGGGCCTAGAGTCTGGGCGTGCTGTGGGTCGAAAATCGATTGAGGAATTTCAGGGTGGTTGGAAAGTGGCCTAGTATGGTTCATTTGTGTGGTCGGGGCCATTTGGGTGGTCAAATAGGTAAAATGGCACGAACGGGGTATTTTTGGGCAAAATCAGTGTGCTATAGCCCACGGTTTCAAGGGCGAGCTCAGGGTCCGAGCGGGCCCAAGGTCTAGAAGTATTGTAGGCCAAAAATTGATCGGGACATGCCAGGACAGATAAGTAGAGCCCTAGTATGGCTCGCTCATATGGGTGGAGCTATTTCGGTGGTTAAACGGGCAAAACAGCGCGAACGGGGTATTTTAGGCTAAATTGGTGTGTTATAGACCACTATTCCGTGTGTGGCCTAGGGTTCGAGCGTATTGTGGGCCAAAATCAATCGAGGCATGCCATGAAAGCTGGGGAGCAGCCTAGTTTGGCCCGTTGGTATGGGCGGGAGTGCTATTGGTCAAAAATTGATTGGGACGTGATAAAAGGATGGGGAGCAGCCTATTGTGGCCTGTTGGTGTTGACAGTCCTATTTGGGTGGTCAAACGGGTGAAACAGCATGAACGGGGCAATTTTTAGCTAAATAAATGTGCTATAGCCTATGATTCGGGGGGTGGGATCGGGGTCCAGGCTTGCTATGGGCCAAAAATCAATCGACGAATACCAGGGAGTCTGAGAAGCGGCCAAATGTGTCCTATTGGAATGGGCGGATCCATTTGGTTGATTAAACGGGCAAAGCGATGCTAACAGGGCATTTTCTAGCCAAATCGGTGTGCTATAGCCTATGGTTCCGGAGGTGGGCCTAGAATCTGGGCGTTCTGCTGGCCAAAAATCGATCGGGGCATTCAAGGGAGGCTGGGGAGTGGCCTAGTATGGCCCGTTGGTGTGGGTGGGGCCATTTGGGTGATCAAATAGATGAAAAAGCATGAACGAGGAATTTTTTTGCTAAATTTGTGTGTTATAGCCCACGATTTTGGGGGTAGGCCTAGGGTACCAGCGTGATATAGGTCAAATATCGACCGGGGAATGCCAGGGAGGCTCGGGAGCATCCTAGTGTGGCCCGTGGTGTAGGTGGGACTATTTAGGTGGTCATACATATGAAACAGCACGAACGGAGCATTTTTGGGCCAAATCGGTGTGCTATAGCCCTTGGTTCCTGGGGTGAGCCCAAGGTCCCAGTGTGCTATGGGCCAAAAATTAACCGGGGCATACTAGGGAAAATAGGGAGCAGCCTAGTGTGGCACGTTGTTGTGGGCGGGGCCATTTGGGTGGTCAAACCGGCAGAATAGCACAAAAGATGAATTTTTGGGCTATATCGGTGTGCTATAGCCTACAATTTTGAGGGTGGGCTTGGGGTCTAGTGTGTTGTAGGACAAAATCAATCGAGGCATGTTAGGAGGCGACCTAGTGTGGCCCATTGGTTTGGACGGGGCCATTTATGTGGTTAAACGTGTGAAATAGCATAAACAAGGCATTTTTTAGACAAATTATTATGCTATAACCCACAGTTCTGGGGTGGGCCTAAAGTCTGGGCGTGTTGTGGGTCGAAAATCAATTGGGGCATTCCAGGGTGGTTGGAAAGTGGCCTAGTATGGTTCGTTTGTGTGGTCGGGTCCATTTGGTTGGTCAAACGGGTAAAATGGCATGAATGGGGTATTTTTGGGTCAAATCAGTGTGCTATAGCCCACGGTTTCAAGGGCGAGCTCAGGGTCTGAGTGGGCCCAAGGTCTAGAAGTGTTGTTGGCCAAAAATTGATCGGGACATGCCAGGACAGATAAGTAGAGCCCTAGTATGGCTCGCTCATATGGGTGGAGCTATTTGGGTGGTTAAACGAGCAAAACAGTGCGAACGGGGTATTTTTAGGCTAAATCGGTGTGTTATAGACCACTATTCTGCGGGTGGCCTAGGGTTTGGGCATATTGTGGGCCAAAATCAATTGAGGCATGCCATGGAGGCTGGGGAGCGGCCTAGTTTGGCCCGTTGGTATAGGCGGGATCATTTAGGTGATCAAACAGGAGAAATGGTGCGAACGAAACATTTTTAGGCCAAATTGATGAGCTATAGCCCACGGTTTGGGGTGGTCTAGGGGTTCCGGCGTGGAGTGGGTTAAAAATCGATCAGGGCGTACCAGGAAGGCTAGGGATAGGCCTAGTGTAGCCCTTTCGAATGGGTGGTCGAACGAGCAAAACGGCGCAAATGGGTTCTAGGGGAAGGCCTGGGTTCCGAGAGTGCTGTGATCTAAAAATCAATCAGGGGCTGCCAAGGAGGCTACAATAGCCTAGTGTGGTCCGTTGGTGTGGGAAGATCCATTTTGGTAGTCAAACGGGTAAAACGGCATGAACGAGGTATTTTCGGCTTAAATCAATGTGTTATAGCCCACGGTTCTGGTGTGGACCCAGGATCCGAGCATACTATGGACCAAAAATTGATCGAGTCATGCTAGGAAGGTTAGGGAGAGGCCAAATATGGCCCATTGGTGTAGGCGGGGCCATTTGGGTGGTCAAACAGTCGAAACATCACCAATGGGGCATTTTCTGGCTAAATCGATGTGCTATATCTCGCGGTTTAGAGGGTAGACCCAGGGTCCGGGCATGTTGTGGGAAAAAAAATTGATCAGGGCGTGCCAGGGAGGTTGGGGAGTGGACTAGTGTGGCCCGTTGGTGTGGACGAGGCTATTTGGGTGGTCAAATGGGCAAAATAGAGCAAATGAAGCATTTTCGCGCCAAATCAGTGTACTATAGCCCACGATTCCTAGGGTGGGCTCGGGGTCCAGGCGTGCTGTGGTCCAAAATTTGATCGGGATGTGCCAGGGAAGTTGGAAAGCATCCTGGTGTGGCCCGTTGGTGTAGGCAAGGCTATTTGGGCGGTCAAACGGGCGAATGAGTCATTTTTGGGCCAAATCAGTGTGATATAGCCCACGGTTTTGGTGGTGGGCTCTGAGTTCGTGCGTACTGAGGGCTAAAAATTGGTTGGGGAATCCAGGGAGGTTGGGGATTGGCCTAGTGTGCCCTGTTGGTATGGGCGAGGTTATTTGGGTGGTGAAACAGGTAAAACAGTGCGAATGGGGCATTATTCAGGCCAAATTGGTATGCTATCGCCCACGGTTCTGGGGTTGGTCCT
>NC_061122.1:226404772-226471827 GCF_002878395.1 Capsicum annuum | reverse complement strand
AACGGGGCATTTTTGGGATAAATCGGTGTGGTATAGCCCACGGTTCTAAAGGTGGGCCTAATGTTCGGGCGTGGTGTGGTTCAAAAATCCATCGAGGATTGCAGGATAGACTGGAGAGTTTCCTAGTGTGTCCCCTTGGTGTGGTCAGGGCAATTTAGGTGGTCAAATAGGTAAAACAATGTGAAGGAGGTATTTTCGGGCCAAATCGGTGTACTATAGCCCATGGTTTTGGGGGTTGGATTGGGGTCCGGGTATGTTGTAGGCCAAAAATTGATAAAGATGTGCTAGGAAGGCTGGGGAGCGGCCTAGTGTGGCCTATTAGTATAGGAGGGGCCATTTGGGTGGTCAAACAGGCAAAACGGCGCGAATGGGCTATTTTCGGGCTATTTTGGCTCACAATACGCCAAATCCCTAGGCCACCCGTACCCTATTTTTGGGAGTTTTATCGGCCGAAAATCAATTGGGATGTGCTAGGGAGGCTGGTGAGTGGCCAATTGGTGTGGGCGGGGCCATTTGGGTGGCTAAATAGGTGAAACGATGCAAATGAAATTTTTTCAAGCTATATTTGTGTGCTATATCCCACAGTTTTGGGGGTGAGCCTGGGGTCTGGGCATGCTATAGGCCAAAAGTCAATCGGGGCATGCCAGAGAGGCTTGGGAGCAGCATAGTTCTGCCCGTTGGTATTGGAGGGGCCATTTAGGTGGTTAAACATGTGAAACGATGCAAATAAGGCATTTTTTGGCCAAATCGGTGTGGTATAGCCCATGATTCTGGGGGTGGGCTCGAGTTTCGGGTGTTCTGTGGTCTAAAAATTAATCGGGGCGTCTTAGGGATGCTGGGGAATGGCCTAGTGTGGCCCATTGGTATGGATGGGGCCATTTGGGTGGTCAAATAGGAGAAATAGTACAAATGGGGTATTATCAATCCAAATCGATGTCTATTTCATGTCATGGATATCCTTACATACTTTGGTTATTTTATAGACTATGGTTTTGGCTATGGTCGGGGTCCTATTCCGAATGGATATTATTTTTCTTCGGATAGAGGCTTTGTGGGACTACTATGAGTTGGTATGGGCGGTGTCGGTATTGGTGTCAGCCTTGGCATTGGTATTGGTATTGGTATTGGTATTGCGGCTGATATCGGTTGACTAGATTTGATTTATGATTGTTCTATTTTTATTTAAATTATATATATACTTATTTGGTTAATGCCTTAGTTTGGTTGGTTTAGCATTAGTTGGTTGACTTTGTTGGGATGGTCATGGTCTTGGATCGATCCCAAAGTCTTTGAGTTATAAATAACTTTATCTTGTAATATGCTCAAAATTCCTCTGACTTAGGGCATATGTTTGGAGGTTGGATTAGGTAATGGAGGCGGTCTCTCATCCTGGGTGAACTTAGATACCATTATGATATGGCCCTGGTTCGGGCTATGTCAAGTTGGTATCAGAGCTTTAGGCTTGTGGACAATTGGGAGTCCACAAAGTCGTGTCGAGTAAAGTCTATTTTAAGGGTGTGTAGTGCACCACACTCATAAGAGAGAGGCTACAAGGCATTTAGTAATGTTTTTCTTCTTTGTGTTCTGTTTTTAAGCCTGGAGTCTAAGTCATGGAATCTTCTTTAATTCCTGTTTATTTGCTTTTTAGATCAAGCCTCGATGATCTGATATGCACCAAAACTCCTCTATCCCAACTGGGGATAGTGTTGATAGGACACGATCTACCCATGGGATCCAGACTCTGTCTATCAGTCCCATCCCTGATTGTTTTAATGTTCTACTAGTTCCTTCTAGCCCTCCTCAGGCCCCTGAGGCAGACGTGACAAATGCGAAGTTTCTTCAGTCGATTCATGTGATTGCTCATTTGGAAGCTTCTCAAGCTGAGCATGGTGCATCTGGTATTCCATCCTCTGAGGCCACAAGGGTTGGCTAAATCATGAGGTTGATTCCTCCAACTTTTACTGGTGTTAAGGTGGAGTAGGATCCTCAGGGTTTTTTGGATGAGATGGAAAAAAATTTTAGGGTTATGCAGTACACGAATGGGGAAGGGGTGAATTTTGCTGCCTACCAATTAAAGAATATAGTGTACCAATAGTACGAGGAATGGGATAGGGTAAGGGGTGATGTGGATGAGTATTCTTTGTGGGAGGCCTTTTCTAATGCATTTATGGACCGCTTCTTTACTCAGGAGTTGAGGGAAGCAAAAGCGAAGGAGATGTTTAATCTGAAATAGGGGAATATATCGGCCAAGGATTATACCTTGAAATTTCACAAATTGTCTAGGTATGCTTCAGAGATAGTGTCTGATATAAGGTCCACGATGAGAAAGTTTTCTTTAGGACTATCTCGTGTCCTTAAAATAAAGACGGTATTATTGATCAAGGACATGGATATTTCTAGGTTGGTTGTTCATAGGCAATAGGTGAAGGAGGAAAAGAAAAAGTAGTCTGAAATAGAGGAGAGGCAGGGTAAAAATTGTAGGTTCTCTAAGCAAGGTGGTGGCTAATAGCAAAGTGGTAGAGATGGTGGCAAGTGGTCAAAGAAAAAGTGAAGTTTTGGTTCTTTCTCTATAGCTAGTGCTCCATACCCGAAGCCATCGGGTGACAGACATCAGCAGGATGGCAACAACTTTAGGGCACAGGGTGCCCAATCTCTGGCTAGTGGGTCTTAGTCGGCTTCATTATGTCCTCCTTATAGGTTTTATAGTCGTCTTTATTGGGGTTTTTGTGATAAGGGGAAGGACAGGTGCTTCAAATATGGTCAACCAAGTAAAATGCTTAGAAACTTTCTGGTTGGTGAGGTTACATCTGGGGTAAACAAGGTTTCGATTGCCTCTTCATCTACTTTTCCATCTATTTCTGCTTCTGGTACGGACACTAGCCAAAATTAGTTATATGCTCTTGCATCCTGATAGGAGTCTGAGGCATCGACTGATGTTGTGACTGGTATGTTACAACTCTTTTCTCGTGATGTATATTATTTACTTGATCCGGGGTTCACTCTCTCTTATGTGACCCTATTTATGGCTGTGTATTTTGGTTTTGATCCCAAGGTTAATTCAGATCTTGTTTTTGTTTCCAGCCCAAAAGGTGACTCTGTGATTGCTAAAAGAGCCTATAGGGGGGTATGGTATCCATTGGTAGTAAGGAGACTTTGGTGGATTTGTTTGAACTATATATGGTGGATTTTGATATTATTCTGGGAATGAATTGGTTACACTTGTGCTATGCGTCTCTAGATTGTCGGACCCGTAAGGTTGTATTTAAGTTCCCTGGTAAATCGGTTATTGAGTGGGAGGGTGGTTTCCTAGATCCTAAAGGGAATTTTATATCATATCTTAGGGCTTAGAGATTAATCTCCAAAGGGTGTCTCTATCATCTAGTCCGGATTAAAGATTCTAACTCAGAGAGTCCTTCTTTGCATTCGGTTTTAGTGGTGATTGAGTTTCCTGAGGTCTTTCCAGATGACTTTTCTGGTGTTCCTCCGAATAGGGGAATTGATTTTTGGATTGATCTTACTCTGGACACTCATCCAATTTCTATTCCCCATTATAGAATGGCTCCGACAAAGTTGAAGGAACTTAAGGAGCAACTTAAGGATATTTTGGATAAGGGTTTCATTCATCCTAGTGTGTCCCCATGGGGCGCACCGGTGTTATTCGTCCATAAGAAGGATAGTTTTCTTAGGATGTGTATTAACTATCGACAGTTGAGTAAGGTGACGGTTAAGAACAAGTATCCTCTTCCAAGGATAGATGACTTTTTTGATCAGTTGCAAGGTGCCAAATTCATTTCTAAGATTGATCTTCGGTCTGGGTATCATCATCTTAAGATTAGAGAGGTAGATATCCTGAAGACAGTTTTTCATACCCGGTATGGGGATTTTGAGTTTCTAGTTATGTCTTTTAGGTTGACTAATGCCCCTACGGCATTCATCATTTGATGAATAAGGTTTTCTGTCAGTTTCTGGATCTTTTTATCATTGTGTTCATTGATGATATCCTGGTGTACTCTAAGAGTGAGGTGGATCATGCCAATCACCTCCGTGTTGTGTTGTAGACCTTAAAGGAGCAGCAGTTGTATGCCAAATTCTCTAAATGTGAATTTTGGTTGAATGCTGACAATTTTTTAGGTCATATCATTTCTAGTGAGGAGATCATGGTAGATCTGCAAAAGGTTACAGTGGTTAAGAAGTGGCCTAGACCCACGACTCCAACCGATATTTGGAGCTTCTTGGGTTTGGCTGGGTACTATAGGAGATTTGTAGAAAGCTTTTCGACTATAGCTAACCCGTTGACTAAATTGACTTAGAAAAAGGTAAGGTTCTCTTGGTAGGATTCTTGTGAGGGTAGTTTTGAGAAGCTGAAGGATAAGCTAACTTTGACTTCAATTTTGACATTTCCAAAAGGCACTGAGGGGTTTGTGGTCTACTGTGATGCATCACGGGTGGGAATTAGTTGTGTTTTGATACAACATGGTAAGGTAATTTCCTATGTTTCTAGGCAGTTGAAGGTGCATGAGAGGAATTATCCTACTCATGATTTGGAGAATTTAGCAGTGGTATTTGCTTTGAAAATCTGGCGGCACTATTTCTTTGAAAATCTGGCGGCACTATTTGTATGGAGCGCACGTAGACATCTTTTTTTATCATAAGAGTCTGCAGTATGTGTTCACTCAAAAAGAGCTTAATCTCAGGGAGAGAAAGTGGCTTGAGCTTCTCAAGGACTATGATATGAGTCTTCACTACCACCTAGGTAAAGCTAACATGATTGTTGATGCTCTTAGTAGGTTGTCCATAGGGAGTTTAGCTCATGTGGATAAGGGGAATCAGGAGTTGGTGAAGGATATTCACCGCTAGGCTAATATTGGAGTTTGCCTTTTGGACTCCAAAAATGGTGGCGTGATGGTATAGTAAATGGTGCGGTCGTCTTTTGGTGCAGAGATCAAGGAGAAGCAAATTCTAGATCTTGTCTTGATAAAAATCAATGGTGATGTAGGTGGGCAAAATATGATGGTATTTTAAATTAGTGGTGATGGTACATTGCGGTACCAAGGGAGGTTATGTGTTCCTAACGTCGATGGTCTGTGAGAAAAGATATTGGTTGAGGCACATGTATAGTGCTATAATGTTCATCCTGGTTCGACGAAAATGTATCATGATCTCAAGGGGATATATTGGTGGAATGGCATAAAGAAGGATGTAGCTGACTTTGTGGCCAAGTGTATGGTGTGTCAACAAGTGTATTTAAAAATTGAATTGCCTAAATGGAAATGAAAAGTAATCAACATGGATTTCGCTACCGGTCTTCCTCGATCTCGAAGCCAATTTGATTCGGTTTGGGTCATCATGGATAGAATGACAAAGTCGGCTCACTTTCTACCAGTGAGGACTAACTTTTTGGCTGAGTAGTATCCTCATGAGATTGTGAAGCTGCATGGGGTACCTATTTTGATTATCTCTGATCGGGGTACGTAATTTTCATTTAACTTTTGGTGATCATTTCAGAAAGGGTTGGAAACTAAGGTTAGTTTGAGTATTTATTTTCACCCATAAATGGATGGGCAAGCAGAAAATATTATTCAGATGTTAGAGTATATGCTTCATTTATGTGTGATTAATTATGGCGGTAATCGGGTTGAGCATCTACTTCTTGTAGATTTTGCTTACAACAATAGTTACCATTTTAGCATTAGGATGGACCCTTTTAAGGAATTATATGGTAAGAGGTTTAGATCTCATATTGGGTGGTTTGATCTTGGTGAGGCAGGTATGTTTATCCTAGATTAGGTTTACCAGGCCATGGAGAAGGAGAAGGTGATTCGAGTTAAGCTTAAAGCTGCCCAAAGTCACCAAAAGTCCTATGTGGATGTAAGGCGTAGGGACTTGGAGCTTGAGGTTGGGGATAGGGTGTTCCTAAAGATGTCTCCTATGAAAGGAGTAATGCAATTCGAGAAAAAAAGGGAAGATTAGTCCTCGGTATGTTGATCGTTATATGGTTTTGAGGAGGGTTGGTAGTGTTGCATATGAATTGGAGTTGCCTTCTAGTTTGAGCTCCATTCATCCGGTACTTCATGTCTCTATGTTGAGAAAGTGTATAGGTGATCCTTCATTGGTTGTTCCTTTAGAATGAATGGGTATTTCAGATTCTCTGTCCTATGATGAGATCCGATTGAGATCTTGGATCTACAGGCTCGTCGGTTGCGGACCAAGGATGTAGCTTAGGTTAAGGTCCTATGGTGGAATGACAAAGTGGTAGAAGCTACTTGGGAAGCGGAAGAGGACAAGAAGTCCTAGTATCCGCTCTTGTTTTCTGCTCCCAAAATTCATGTGGAAGGTATGTGTTCTTCATCATACTTTTGTTTTCTAACTTAGTTAAAGGTTAGAGTCGAGGTACTAGGGTATGAATCGTGCTTGTACTGCCTTGTCCGTTATTTGGAGATGAATGATCCAAGTGGGGGAGAATTGAAACACCCTGGGTTTTGATCCTTAGAAATTTCCTGGGTTTTTAGTTTCTGGACATCATACGACTAAGGCGTACTAGTCGTAAGATGAGATACGATTGGTTGGTCTTGGTCGTATATTAACTGGTGTTGGTTGGATGGTTTCTGCTAGAGGTACGGTTGGATCATACTAGTCATATGTTAAGCTAGTAGTGGTATGATGTCAATCATATGTTACCCTATGATTAGCCTAGAGGATTCTATTCTACCTAAGGTACAGATTTAGGGTACTGGTCGTATGGTTGGGTAAGGTTTGACTTGGGTAGTCGTATGTTGGACAGTGTTGGGGTCTAAGGGGAGGCCCAGGGTATGAGATAAGGGTACCACTTATACCCTAGGGTACGGTTTGGGGGGGTCGTACCCTCCTGTGGGAATTTTATATAGTTTAAGTCGAGGGTAATCTGGACATTTTCCCTTTTAAACTCTTAAGGTCCCATGACTTAAAACACTCTTGGGACATCATTTACCCTATTATTCTAATTGTAAACACTTAAACTCTCTCTCAAATTCTCTCAAATGCTCTTGGGTTAAGAAAGGCCAGGGTTTCATCAATAGGATAAATTTGGGACTTATAAGGGTGGTTTTTCTCTGTCATCTTTGTAATATAAGGCATGTTACTCCTCTCTCATTGTTAGTTCCAACTAACGGCATGTTTATAAATTGTTTTCATGGTATAATTACATTATGGTTTTGGGTTTTCAATTATATGTTGGGGGTTTTGGTTATAATTTTTCCATGTATTTTACTTATGGTTTTCATATTATAATGGTCATTTGAACATTTGGTTGCATAGGATTGGTTGATAACGCTCAACTTACACCTCAATTTAGTGCAAGACGATCGTCATCAATATATTTACCCAACTTTGGAGTCGGGGTCGAATCCACAAGGAACAATATGAGTGGCAATTAAATCAATTTGAAACTATAGCTATAAGTTTAATTCAAACGAATAATGCAAAAAGATAAAGTGGGGGTTTTTAATGATTAGCAAATAATTGTCAGTCGCTTTAATCAGTGTTTGTAATCAAGGTTTTATGAAGTAACCAGAATTATGTTCACTAGCGCTTACGGTACATGACAGAGGCTAGAGGTGACTCAAGACTCTCAAGGTGGTTAGGATAACAAGCTATCTTTATCGATGATATGCTCAAATGTCTCTCGACCTATTTAAGCGTCTAATTTTCTAATCCTTTCGGACTTAGGAAATCGTTATTCACTGCCCAGATTTTACCTCAAGTTAATCAACCTTGTTACAGCGCTGATTATTAAACGAAGTATTTTTGAGTCCCTGTTGATAATTCACTTCCTACTGTACATGATTTCTTTCTCAAGCAAATCAAAGAAAGTGTGTCTACTGTTTTCAACCAACAGACGTTAATTAAAATCTCAGAATTATCAAGAAATCCTAACACTTATTAAATCTTGAGTGTTTAGTACATCGTCATGACCTAACCCTAGATCCCATAATTCAGGTTAATGGAGTTTAGCTACTCATGATGCAAGGAACAAGTACATGAATTGAATTCATAAGTGAGAAGATTAACTTACAACGATGATGAAAATCAAGAAGTATAACTTGAATTGAACCATGGTACAAAACTCCCAAAATATTTTTACTAGCGAGAGAGAAATATCGTATGTTTTTCAAATAAAGATGAGTCCAAAATAATTAACTCCCTACCTTGAAAACCCTAAAACAAGGCTTTAAATAGTTTAACCTAATTAAGAAAATAAAATCGAAGTTACAGCTTTTCCTTGGAATAGTTGACGACGTCCGTGACAGCTTATCATGAGTATGACGGCTTATCACGGATGTCGTCAGCTCCTTTCCACTTTTGGCTTTCGCTGCCTAAGGCTGACGACGACGATGACGCCTTATCACCAGCCTAACGACGTGTCATAGATATCGTCACAAAATTGTTTTCAACTTTCATCTTCTGTTTAAGGCTGACGATGCTCATGATGCCTTATCACCAGCCTGACGACGTGTCATGGATGTCGTCACAAAACTGTCTTCAACCTACATCTTCTGTTTAAGGCTGACGAAGGCCTTGATATCTTATCACCAGGCTGACGACTTATCGTGAATGTCGTCAGCCACACTTATCCTTTATTTTTCTTCACTTTTCAGCCTTTTTGCTTCCATTATTTTTAGTTCTCCTACATCTCAACATTTACTGCAAAAATCAAAGTAAACTAATCAAAAACAATTAAAGTTGCTCAAGACCTTACAATTATTTAGAGTTAAAAGCCTCAAATGTGTTAGCATAGGCTCACACATCAACACCCTTAACTTAAACAATTGTTTGTGCTCAAGCAACCATAACATAACTAAGAGAATACAATGTACAATTTGGCAGCTAACTACTCATACTAGTTCAGAATACATTCAACATCTCCAAGGTCAGTCAATTTTAAAGCTCATTGTTGATGTTTTGGAAAACAACCTTGCAACTCACAAGAATCAAGATACGGCAAAAATTCAGCAATAACAATCATGCCATACCAATATCACACTTATCTGAACAAGGCAGTGACTAGAAACATACACAGTGTGCCCTCATAACAAAGAAATCCCTTTTTCACTCATATCAGAATTCAAATACATAAACAGAGGGATAAAACAAGACTCACTCTCATAATGAAGTTCCAATCAATGTATGCCGAATACCATAGGCTTGACCTTGTTTTCATTACCAAGACTTTCAGACAAGTCAGCTAGGATCACTATAGGTCTTCTCTTAGGCTTGTAATGTAGGCTAAGGGTTGGTATGATACTGGATGATATTTAAAGTGACTAAGCCTCCTTGACACTACACTAGATTTTTGAGGTTTCACTCATTAGCCTTTTTCTATTCTTCTCTTTTCTTGATCACACTTATTCAGGATTAGTGTGGTTCTTTTCTACAATCACTTCCTTTTTTTTCACAACTTTTCTTTTTCTTGCTCTTTTCCACCGCACCCAGCTTTTTATTCTTTTCTTTTACTCTACCTTTCTTCATACTCATTTTACATCACGCACCCTTATGATAGACACCCTCAACTTAGGCCATTTGCCTAAGTCAAGGTACACAGTGTCCAAGGAGGACCAGGGCCAAAACAGGTTCATTATGCTATAAATTGGAAAAATGACAGGTGTCATAAAAAGAAATAGGCTAATCAGGCTCAAAGCAGGGATCAAGGGATATTCTATATACAGGAAAGGTTATTTAGGCTAAAAGTGAGCTAATATCAAAATGGCCTATAATCCTTTCCTAACCCCTATCCTCCAACCAAGGTAGGACTAACCAGGCAAGTTATGGATTTCAACATACAACGGGAACTAGGTAGTATCTCACACATACATGGCACAAAGGTACATCACAAGCTACTACCCATTCGGTTCATTCACTTGTTAGCAGTGATTATCATGTCCCTAGTACTAATGTCATAACAAGATGCATAGTGGTCACACATAAATGCATATCACACAGTTATAAAATAGACCATTGGAGAGGTGTTCAAAAATCAACAAAAATATGTTAACTGCCTAAGGTATTTGTATTTCTCCTAGTCAACTACAACACATCACAAAACAAAACACAATACGTCTAAACATGCCGGCTCTACTAGGAACGGCAACAAAAACCCTAAGAGGACATCAACACCCACAATTAGCCTCACCCTCAACTTAAAATTATGCAATGTCTCCAATGCATCAAATCAAAACAAGAGTGTTAGAAACATACCTGCGGCACCATGGGTGCGAAGATCTGATGTCAATCACATAATACGAATATAAAAAAACAAAATACCTTGGGTTTCCTCCCAAGCAGTGCCTAATTTAATGTCGCGGCACGACATCATTTAGTCATCCTTTATCCTTCTACTTAGATGATTTGAATTGTCAGCCCATCTTTCGATCTTTACATCTTTTAGGTGCGTTGAGCAAATGTGAGGGCATGATAAGAAATGTTCTATCACGCCACTTCGAAGACTTGAACTGCTTGCCTAATTTTTCATCAAAATTTTATGTGGGCTAATTGGGCAATGGTAAGAATCTTAAAAATTCATTAACTGGACATCGATCTTCAAGTTTTTTAGCCTTCAAGATTGGGGTTGTAGTATACCCTTTTGGAAGGACAAACTCCAAAATGTAAGAATTTTCCTCTTCATTTTCAAAACTCATCATTTGCTTAGGTGATTCGACTTTCATCAAATCCACCAATCATAATGTTGAAAAGTGGTTCGAATGAGGACTAACTCTCAATTTCAGAGTAGTATCCCTATTAGTATCTTTACCCCAAAATAGACTAGAGTCTTCACAAGGATTGTGCTTGATTTCTTCTTTTGACTCTAGTACCATTTCCTCATCTTTGGCATCTTCGTTCATGAATGGTTCGATTGGTTGGAAAATTACTGAGGGTTGCTCATCATCAAGCTCAACATCAATATGGGTTTCTTGCTCTTCATCTCCATATTTTTTCATTATGTTAAATGATTCCACAGAGAAGATATCATCTAAACATAATGTAGGAAAGTGTTTTGTATGCTTGACCTCTATATCCATATCCTCTATTATTATTCTTTCCTCATTATTTTTCCTTATGTCTTGATGTATATCATGTATGATATCATTCATTGTGTCCACACAATCCAACATTAGTTGAAGCATAGCTTCAATGCCATCTTTTCGATGCTTCGTTCTTCCTGTTCTTGAGCATAAGACCTATCAAAATCATAAGAAGAACTAGAATTTGGGTTAGCATATCGGGGGGAGGGGGCATTTGGGCAATCACTCCAATGTCCATCTTGACCACCACATAACGAACAATCATACTCCCGGTAGGATGGAGATGGTGCACACATCTCTCTCCGGGGAGCATATCTACAATCTTGCCAAAAGTGAGGTCCATCACAATATGGACATGGATCATCAAGATAAGATTTCCAACCACCAAGCTCATGTTCATTCCACGATGCCATAGTAATAAGTAAACTAAAATAAAAATCTACCTAACACAAGAAATAAAAGAGAACTAAAAACAAATATTTACAAGTTTGAATTCAACCAAGTAGGCTAAAATTCCAAACCAACTCAATACGCCAAATTATTCCCCGACAACGGCGCCATTTTTGATAACGCTCAACTTACACCTCAATTTAGTGCAAGGTGGTCGTCGTCAATATATTTAACCAATTTTAGAGTCGGGGTCGAATCCACAAGAAACAATGTGAGTCGAGATTAAATCAATTTGAAACTATAGCTACAAGTTTAATTCAAACGAATAATGCAAAAAGATAAAGTGGGGGTTTTTAATGATTAGCAAATAATTGTCGGTCGCTTTAATCAATGTTTGTAATCAAGATTTTATAAAGTAACCAGAATTATGTTCACTAGGGCTTACGGTACATGACAGATGCTAGAGGAGACTCAAGATTCTCACGGTGGTTAAGATAACAAGCTATCTTTATCGATGATATGCTCAAATGTCTCTCGACCTATTTAAGCATCTAATTACCTAATCCTCTCGGACTTAGGAAATCGTTATTCACTGCCCAGATTTTACCTTAGGTTAATCAACCTTGTTACAGCGCTGATTATTAAACGAAGTATTTTTGAGTCCCTGTTAATAATTTACTTCCTACTGTATATGATTTCTTTCTCAAGAAAATCAAAGAAGATGTGTCTATTATTTACAACCAACAGACGTTAATTAAAATCTTAGAATTATCAAGAAATCCTAACACCTATTAAATCTTGAGTGTCTCTCTCAAACTAATTAAATCCCCTTCCACATTCTTCTTAGAAAAAAAAATTGGAATAAATTCAAATTATCTTTACTTGTTTAGTTGGAGCATCTTCAATTTCAAACAATGGAAACAAACACATTTCCCAAAATATTGAATTAACGCTATGGGACTTACAATTCCTCCTTATATGTAAAAAGGCCTCCTTTTGAAGAAACTACCTCAACAACAACAAACCACTCTAGTTAAATCACTCAAATATGTTTCTTTAGTAGACCATTTGAGAGCCTCGCTTTCGCGCACCTTAAGACTTTTTTCCTCCTCTAGCCGGCTATTTTTTCACTACCAAAAACCCTAACAATGACACACTTACTTCTTTTGCCATCATTTGCAGTAACTCTGAAACTGAGTTCATTCACGTTATCGCTCCAGCGTTAACAGTAACGGAGATTCTTGGATCGTATTACGTGCCACCTTTATTCGTTCCCTTTTTTTTCGCTCAAACAAGTACGTAACATGTAACATGGAATGTGTTACAAAGCCTCTCCTTTGACTAGAAGTAACAGAGCTAATCGATGGTTATTTTATGGCTGCTCTATGAGTCATAGCATCGAGAATAGGACTTGTATCTCGTGGATTCGAGTTTATTACTCAATTTCCTGTTTCAAAATTGGATGATGAAAACTTATGTGAGTGTATGGAGTTGCCAATATTGAAAGAAAGGATTTTTCATTTCAGTAAAGAAACTCTGTGTAAATTGAAAGCAAAAGCTAACTATGAAATGGGTACCAAGTCAATTTCTTCTCTAAGCTTTCTTGGCTCATCTATTGAGGTATCTTTCACATATATATACGTTATTTCTCACAATTCAAAATTTAACATGCATATTGTTTCAATCTTTATACACGTGGCTTTTCTATTTTAAGTTCATCAAAATTTAATGCGTCTATTGTTCATCTTTTTGTATATAATATATATGTTTGTTCATTAATTGAAAAGATGTATCCAATCTTTATAGGACACATCAATCTTTTTATGAAAAGATAGATACATTGTTTATTTTCACTCTCTATAAGTAGCTATCGCACTTGTCCATAAAATCATATCTTCATATTGAGTCTCTTTTGTTTAGATTTGTTATAATTCCTACAAGATATTATATCTAAATTTAAACATCAACGGGGAGTTTGGAAGTCCAGCCAGACAAATGTTTGGTAAATTCATAAAGTAAAGCAATTTAATTTTCAGATCTCAAAGCATGTGTTCTGATCATGTCATGTTACCTTTGTCACCCCAATCAAGAAATGGTTCAATATAATCTTTTACAATGTCAATAAAATAATTCTTCAAAAAATTTATGTATTTTATTTTTATATCTTTTGTGCATAATTTTTATGTAACAAACTAGTACTTTTTTTTCTATATATACGTATTTGACACATTTTCATGTTGTATATATTAATGTTGTACTCCCACAGTCCATCTTTAATTACTTATTCATGTTATCAAAAATGGACGTTCAACATACTTGTTTATTTTGAAAAACTAATGGATAATTTGTTCATTTTTGTCCATTTTATATCCTTGCTATTAAATGCTATTCATTATATTATTTCTATTAGTCCCTTCATTTCAAATAATTGGTCCTTTTTTACTTGACACTTTCCTTAAGAAAATATTTATTAGGATTTATTTTACCACATTAACTTTATTAATTATGCTTTGAAAATATAAATTTGAGTAAATATATTTTGTTTAGTCATTTAATGTTGAGGGTAGTATTGGAAGAACATAACAAAATACTCTTAATTTCATCAAAAGGGATAACTAAATTAAAACAAATATTTTTAGAAAAAGGATCAACTAAAATGAAACGGAAGGAATATTTGTTAAGGTATGTGTCAACTCAAAAATAAACAAATAAAAATGTAATGAGGAAGTAACTAATTTCATAATGCTGCTTAGTCTCTAGTTATATTGTAAGTGATGTAATCTTTAATATTTTGTTTTTACACTTGGTCCTATCATACATGCTTTTCACAACCTTGACTTTTCCCCATAAAAATCATAGAGGCTTTTCAACTCTCTCAAACTAAATCCCCTTCTACTTTCTCAAGAAAAAGATGAAAGAAATTCAAATCATCTCTACTTGTTCAGTTGGAGCATCTTCAAATTCAAACAATGGAAACAAATTCATTTCCCAAAATATTGAAATGACACCATGGGATTTACAATTCCTCCTTGTTGACACAATCCAAAAAGGCCTCCTCTTCAATAAACCAACTCCACAACAACAAAACACTCTAGTCAAATCACTTAACTCTATTTCTTTAGTTGACCACTTGAAAGGCACCGGCCGTTTTTTCACAACCAAAAACCCTAACGATGAGACACTTACTTCTTTCTCCATCATTTGCAATAACTCTGGAGATGAGTTCACTCACGCTATCGCTCCATATTTAACAGTAAAGGAGATTCTTGAATCTCGTTATGTGCCACCTATTGTTCATTCCCTTTTTCCACTCAACAAAGTACTCTACTTGGAGTACAAGTAACAGAACTCGTCTATGAGTCATAGCGTGGGGGACGGGACTTGTTTCTGGCATTTCTTTAATTCTTGGTCCCAAATATCCCGTGGATTTGAGTTTAGAAAGATGGTTGATGATGAAAAATTATTTGTGTGTATGGAGTTGCCAAATATTGAAGGAAAGGATTTTTCATCTCAGTAAAGAAAATGTGTGTAAATTGAAAGCAAAAGCTAACTCTATAATGGGTACTAAGTCCATTTCTTCTCTACAAGCTTTCTTGGCTCATCTATGGAGGTATTTTTCTTAACCTTATTTCGCGCGATTCAAAATTTAACGTGTCTATTGTTTCAATCTTTATACAACGTGTCTATTTTATTTTGGGCGATTCGAAATTTAATGTGCCTATTATTTTTATTGGAGTGCATATTAGAAAATTACTAAGTGGTACTTGCTCCGTTTCATAATAAATGAACGTTGAATTTTGACATACAAATTAAGAAAAAAATATTAAAGATATAAATTTAACACAATTTTTTATTTTTATCAAAAAAAAAAATTAATCTTATAATACTTTTTTAAAAATTAATTAGTTGTCAAATCATAAGGGTAAATTTTAAAAAAATTCAATGATTCACTTATTTTAAAACACCAATAAATATTTCAATAATTCACTCATTCCAAAACGAAAGCTTGTATCTTGAAAGTAGGGACGGAGCTAAATAAGGCCAAGGGGGTTGAACCACATGCCCTTCATCGATTTGCACAAATAAAAATATTTTTATTTTTTTGTTATAGATAATCTGATGAATTTTCTTGAAATACGACAAAATTTGTAGATATTGAAGTTTGTCTTGTGCCTGAGACTATGGTAGCAATGGAGAACGATGAAGAATTCATGGAGTTTGTTACTTTCTAGAGAAGAATACGACGGAAAAGTCACTCAATTTTATCAAGTCAAAACGTCTCAGAAAGTTATCCCAAAAAAAAAATATGACGGAAAAGTCACTCAATTTTATCAAGTCAAACGCTCATAATGAGACTTTTTCGGTGATGTTAAGGCAAAGTTGATTGATATTATAGCTTCAAAAAATTGTTTAGTGACTTGGTATTTACGTGCCAAGATATATGAAAGCTTATGAGGATATTTGAAGAAGTTTCAATTACATATATTCCTAGATCTTAGAATATGGTAGCGCACAAGATGGCAAAGTTTTCTCTTATATTGTTATACAAATTAGTGTCGACTTTTTGTTTTTCTAGTTGGATTGTCAAAGATGCTTCTGCATCTTTTAACTCTTTAACTTCGATTTTGCATTAATAAAAATAAAGGTAGTGGTTGACAAAAAAAAAAAAATTATTGTGGTATTTAGAGAAAGGTGAATGACTTTTTTCGTTATGAGAAATAGTTATAGTGATTTTGGTGTAATAAAATTTTAGTGAGCGTGAAATAGTGATGTTAGTAGGAGCTTTTTAATAGCAATTGTGACCACGCACCTCTACAGAAATACCACTTTTAATTTAAATTAGTACGGTCTGCAAGACGCTCAATCGATTAAACCAAGACTGTTTTTTTGATGACATACTTATGTATTTGGATAGTATAATGTTTGGTTGGTATACAAAATCTTTGTAAACAATATTATTATGGATAAATTTTATAATATCACACCTTAACTTATTATAATTATTTAAAATTTTAACTCTTTAAAATAAGTACATAAATTTCTAATTTTACTTTTTCTCTCTAAATTACACCGATATGTTACCGAAGGAGAAAGACACTGTTTATTACTACTTTTTTCTCGATTGCAGATCTGCTATCTACATAAATCTCACGGAACATGTTCCCCGTCCCACTTCATCTTCAATTTCTCCATTAAAGGAAAAATTTTACCCACGAAATTGTATTCCTCCTCCCACTTTATCTTCAACTTCTCGAAATTGTGTTTTTCAAAGTCATCTGATTGAATTTCTATCGATGTTTAGGATTAAATTTGAATTTGCATTCAAAAGTCTAATATTAAATATAAAAGGCTTCTTAACAAAAATAACTTCCTACTCAACAAAGTTTTACAAGAAACATTATTCTTTCCAAATTTATTGGCCAAATTGACCAAGAAAATCAAAATAAAATTCAGAGAATTAACATCAAATAATTTAACACATCATTTTTTGGGCTTGGAATGCCTGAGGCAAAAAGATTTCAGTCTTTTTAATCCTTCTTCAAGACAAGATGGCTCAACTGCAAATGTGATTCTAACCCAATTTTTTAGTCCCATAGCAGTTCCTGAAAAAAAAGAAAAAAAAGAGCTCCTGGAATTAGATCAAATGAGATCGCTTGTCTTTTAACAATTTAAATAGAAAAAAATAATCATTTCAGATCTCTTGTCTTGTCCGGAGAAGCGCCCCACCACAAGGGTGTATCTGTTTTCAAGGAGAGGTTACATGGCAATAACTTTACCAGTTACTCCAACACTCCCCTTTACAAAATAATTAATTAATGAAAATACTTTATATAATGTAAGTTGTTTATACCACAATTTAGTATAGGTCCATTTTTATCCCCATCTGTTTCATTTTATACGATATTCTTTTTAATTTATTTTATTCCAAAAAAATATGCAATACCAGGAAGTAGAATGACAGATTCCTCTCTGGCAAGCTTAAAGCAAAAGTCCATGTCATCACTTATATCTTGGAGGAGAGTTGTAATGATCTTCACCTTCAAAGAGAAAATAAAAAAAAAAAATAGTAAGGACCTAAAATAAATAAAAGCAAAAAGTAAGGGACAAAAGTGTATAAAATTTATTTTTTAAAGAATCTGATGAGAGTGTGGCAATATCTTGAAGAGTCACAACAATACAAGAAATTAGAAAGTTACCATAACAACCATTGAGCCTTGAGATTTGAAAGGGCAATTTATGCATGGAATTTCTAGTATCTTTTCATAACATAAATCTGAATTTTTCTTGAGCATTTTGAGTGTATTCCTGAAGAAATCCTCTTTGGTGTTTTTAATAATTTTGGGGACTGCTGCCTGCAACATTAAAAAAAATGTTTATAGAAAAAATAAATAAAACAACTTAAGTTATATATACTATCAATAGACTTTATAATTCAATTTTAAAGGGATAGGTAATCTGTTACAACAAATCAAATTTTGATAGATAGAAATAACGTCATTCATCTTTTTTCAGCCTTATTTTTGATCAAAAATAATCATTATTTTAGATTTCAAAATTTAATAAGTGAAAGTCCGAGACATTTTTATGGAGTTTCATTTGTAAATTTTGGAACTCTTGAGCAAAGCCTCTTTTTCAATGAGTTTTCATAATATATACACCATCGGAATAAACAATTTTTACATTATTAGATCACCCATAGTTGTTGCAGCAGGTAACAAATATCTTACTTTTAAAACTTCAAATTTCTTATTTTAAGAACACTTAATTATACTTGTTGCAACAGGTAACAAATATCTTACTTTTAAAACTTCAAATTTCTTATTTTAAGAACATTTAATTATACGTATCATTTAAAAGAAGAGAGAGCGTAAAATATTATTTACAATGATGATCTGTAAAATTTAAAATATTTTTTTTTTGTCAATACATGCGTTCAAACATGACTATATATGAATTTTCTCTGGATAGATTAAAAAAAATAATTTGATGAGCAAAAGATATATCATGTGGTTTGAGGAAGGATTGCATCGCATTTAATAGTATAAATATGATTTACAATTTACACTATATTAATATTTATATCATTGGTGGATATAAATTAAATTCTTTAGCCTATTATGGTATAGGTTATCCATTTTTACTGGCTAATCAAAGAATTTACATATAGTACTTATTTTACAGGGTAGATTTGATTATGTAAATATTTTATTACATTGTAACACCATTAACTAGTTAAAATAAATGTTGTTTAGCTATGAAAAGATGCCATAATTTTTATATATATATAGACGACGAATTACCTGTATGAAAGTTGTTGCACTTGCACATATGTCGAGATACTTATTGATACGCTCAATAACCTGTGAAATGAATTAAAAATTTGTGATAATTAGTAGTATAACATATAAAGCAGTACAACACTTAAATTAAATTAATATGTGCAATTTATTGCTAATCTGTCACTAAATATAGCTAGCAAGATCTTTTAAAATTCATCAGTATTAATTTAGATTGAGCCAAAATTTAAAGCTTATAAGTTCAAAATTCTGACCTTTTCAAGTAACTAGGTTTTAAATTGTTAAATTGATGATTTATTTCATATTAAATAAAATTTTAACTAAAAGAACTTCTTGCGCAACTCATATATTTATGCTTTTAATGACTACCAGAAGTCTTTCTTTATTTTCATAAAAATAAATTTGTTCTCTCAACTCTCTCCCTTTAACTTTTTTTTGGTTGAACGACAGACTATTTTGGCATAATACGTAAACATGTCTTTTAATTTGGTCTTTACTGACATCTACGCCTTTCAATTTTTGGTTTGCACGAGTGAACACTTAAATTATCATAAAATTGAACGAGTAGACATTTTTATACCACACGGCAAATCGCGCGAGCTATGTCATGTAGGACGCGTGCGTCTACTTGGTCCAATTCTATGATAGTTTAACCGTCTACTTGTGCACACTCAAAGATGGAAAGCATAGATGTCAGCTAAGATTAAATTAAATTAAGAACACGTTTATGTATTATGCCGACTATTTTTGTTTCAAAGTAATCTACAAACTTACCTTAGGGGATTTAAAGGTGCAATTAGGATCGTTAATGACAAACCAACCAAGTCTCCAACCAGGAATTAACCATCTTTTTGACAAAGAACCAAGTGTTAATACTGGTGTTATTGAACTAAATAATCCCATTGATATAAATGGGGTTTCTCCAAAAGCAAGATGTCCATAAACTTCATCTGCTATGACCAATGTCTTCACTCGCTTTGCGGTTTCTGCTATCTGAAAAAATTAAATAATTTTTAATTAGATCGTCAGAGCATATAACTTTTTAAAATATATATATATGGTCAGGGAGGAATATAGGAATTCATCGTTGACAACCTACTTTGATGTAAACATTTTTTAATTACGCCTTCGGAATATGGTATTTTTTCAGAATTCGCATACAAAATGCTTTGTGCATCGGGCCTTTTTTTATCTTTTATCTCCAAATTGAGATAAATATGCTAAACGACACTACTTGCTAATTAATTTCTATCAAAAATTGGCTCGTTGGAAAAGTTTCCAACATACTTTCTAAAAGTCCAAATTTCCGATGGCATGTTGAGTTAGGCTCAAGATTCATTTGGATTCATCGGTCTGACTCTGATATCATGTTAAAGAAATAAATCTTGGACGTAAGTCAACCTCGAGAATTAGCTAGCTCATGCGGAGAGAATTGTTCAAAATCATATAACGAGACCAATCACCCCTTTTTCATCCATCCGATGTGAGACTCTTCAACAAAAAGTCCATAAAAAATTCACGTTTGTTAAAGAGTGAAATTACAAAATGCTAACCTTCTCCAAATGGTCATATGAGTAAACATTTCCACAAGGATTCCCAGGATTTATAATGACAATTGCAATGGTATTTTGGTCAGCCAAACCTTCAATTGCCTCCAAATTAACTTCCCAATTTTTCTCAGGTACAAGATCATAGTACCTACAACAATAACATATCCAGTAAAATTTCATAACTGAGGTCTGGTAGGGTTAAGTGTATCCGGTCCATACCACTACCTCGAGGAGGTAGAGAGGTTGTTTCCGAAAAAGTATAGCACATTCAGATACAAAGAAGAGGAAAACGGTGAATATAATATATCATAGTACCTAACTTCAACATTTCTATAATTAGCACAAAGTGCATAAGTTGGGTAGCCAGGCCTTGGTAGCAAAATGTTAGAATTTTGTTTTGCAAGAATAGATATTGATATTTCTATAGCTTGTGTGCAACCAACAGTAATGTACACATCTTCTGGTGATAAATCATCACAAAGATCTCTTGACAAGTAGCTTGCAATTGCCCTGTTCATAGTAAAAAAAAAAAAGACTTAAAAAAAGACTTTAGTATATAAAACACACCGATAAAATATAAAATTATATATAGACATGACGTACATGTTTACACTACTTTCTGTAAGCATCCCGTACCTTTGAATTATGACTAAATTTACTACGACATATTTCAACTTTATGAAGATTTTATTATCGAACTAAATTTTCACATATATTTGTCATCCTTTTTAGTTGACGTGGCATCATTTATCAATTTTTTTAGCTGATGTGGAACCTGTGACGTGGATCTCATTTTATATAATAAAGGTGTCACGTCAGCACTATAAAGGGTGATAAAAATATGCTAAAAGTGAGTTCAAATGGTAATAGGATCCCTGTGAAGTGGAAGTGTGTCATATCAATTTTGACCATAGTTTTGGGCGGTACTGAATGCTTATCTCCTTTATGATACAAATACAATGCAATTTCCTTTAACGAAGGATGTTCAACTGACTATTCGCACAGTTGTAGCTCGATCCGCCTCAATGCAATTTAACAGGCTATAACTAGCATGCCATTACTATATTTTCCATGCTATCAAATATAACATGAAGAGTTACATATACTCTGACTATAATAGCAACCGATCAGGATTTTCACTAAGGAGATTCAGGATATGTAAAAGTAAACACATGAAATAATTGTAGGGGGTCAACACTTAATATACATAAAAGCTAATCTTAATCATATATAAATAATATAGTTTTCTGAGTTCATCGAATGGACCCCTCGGCCCTACCAACCGAATGAACCCCTCGGTTCTACCTACCACCTTGTCTGATAGTATAAAAGATTAATATATTATTAGCACACAAATTATAAACTCTCAAAATATGAATTAAATAGGAAGAAAAAAAATTACTTTCTAGTAATGGGAAGACCACCAGTGGAAGAGTAGCCATTGAATTTATCAAGAAGAAGGGTTTCAACAACAGCTTCCTTAGCTGCATCTGTTGTGTGGAAGCAAGAATGAGCTGTTGGGTCTCCTATTCCCAAAGAGATCACTTCCCTCTTCCTTTCATCATCTGTAACAAATCAGTAACGGAGTAAGAATTTTTTATTTTACTTACAAGTAAATTCAAAATGAAAGAAATAAACATGTGACAACTTAAACCAAAGGTTGAAGTGGAGTTCTATCTTTAACTAAAGATCTTGAGTTCGAACTTTGAGTTAGCGTTTTACCTCACAGCAGGATTTTCCAATGTGAATCTAAATTAATCGGACTTCAACATCGATGCCGGACGTCAGGTGAGAAACCCCCCCCCCCCCCCAAAAGGAAAGAAATGAAAAGCCAAACTGATTAATACTATTTCATTCGTCTTAAAATAGTTGTTTTATTCTACCAAATTAGCCTTATTAGTTATACTTTGAAAAAATAAATATATTTTTAAAAAATAGGATCAACTATTTTGAAACAGAGAGAGTCTGTATCCAGAAAGATTATATGAATTAGTTATGTTACCAATTGAAAAAAATTATTAAAAGAAATCGAATATAGAGAAATTGTTAAGGACTTTCATCTCAAGAAACTAGAAAAATAGACTTTATAAAAAATATATTATTTTTTCTTAGAAGTTTAAGGCGACTATTCGATTTTGACTTTAACCCATTAATATGCTTGAGCCACCTCTGGACATATTTGATACTACAAGATCTAAGAAATATTTGATTACATTAAACATTAAAACAATAAAATTCAAAAATCGCATTTACTTTCTTAATTAAAATATAAGACACATAATTGAAATAAAGGGAGTACATAACAAAAACTTAATTACCTATATATCAAAATAGTGCATTGTATCCTCTTATACTAATTAAGACACAATTTTTCATTCATAATATAAAAAAAAATACTTATTATTTAATAGAATTTATAACATTACCTCCATCTATGTTGTCCATCACCAAGCCAAGAATCCTTTTGACAGTCATCTTTGTAGTTGTAATTTCCAACTCTTTTGTGTAATTTTCACCTAAAGAATTTGTTTGGCTTCCCATATTCTCAAAATGCTAAAAAAGAAATAACAAGGATAGGGAAAATGAGAAAGCCAAAGAAATGAAAGAGTGAAGGAGAGAGAGAGAGAGGGAGTTTTTGTGTAAAATGCAGTCTTAATCATCCATATTTATACTTGTTTCCAAGGCATTTCCTTCAATTTTCTACTCTATAGTCTCAACACGACTCTTGTTATAACCACATCTTGCTATAGCAATCTGATTTTCGTGTTATATTTTACTTTTTTATAACGTCGTTCTACTTATAATAGCAATGACATTTATTATAACGATCTATTCTTTGTAATAATTTAAATAACGGTACCTCTCTGTAACAGCACACTCAAATATTATTGTAAACACATAATTCATGGACAAAATACCCAATTTCCTCCTACCCATCCATATTCACACGTTTATATTTTTTTTCCCTCTCTGTCCATAACAGATTAAAAAAAACTCACGGCTCACCATATCTCCAAAAAGACAAAACAGCTCAGATACTGACAAACCTCACAGCACACTCAAAAGGGATACACTGACATTCACAAAATACACTCGATATACTCCCCATTTTTCATGGACACACAGTAAAAAAAAACCACAAGTATTTGATATACAAGAGGATAAATGTAGCATGTCTCAATGATCAGCTTTTGTATTTATTTATTTTTTTAGAGTTTTGCCTTTTTAAAGTGTTATTTATGTGCTTAAATAAATTTTAAAAAAAAAAGTCACTGTGAAAAAGCTAAAGATGATTTTTTGGAAAAGTATAAATTTATCTAGAATGTCCTGGTATAGATTTTCTTGAAGAAATAATCTAGATATTCTAAAGCATTGTAGCGGATAAAGTTGCTAGATATTTCTTGTAGATCTATCTAGAAGAATTTCTAAAACCATCCATAAACTAGTATAAATAGGAAGGGGCTTTGCACATTTGCATCCATCCAAAAACAAATCCAATACACAGCATATTAAGTAGTCTCCTTCCAAAGTTCTCTCTTTTAATATTTTCCTTCACCTTTCTAGCTTCCTCTTCTTAGTTGTTCCGATCTTAGTTAACTATCTTGGGCTAGCAGAAGGTCTCTCCAGCTACACCTTTCTTCTGCTATTCTCTACATGGTATCAGAGTCATAGCCACACGTTGGTTTCTGAAATTTATTTCAAGATCTGGAAAGTGATAGATTCAACTTGCTTCTCTCTATGGATTTTAGTGGTCGAAGTAATGGACTGGGCATGGAGTTGTTAAATCAATCCAATTACAAGGTATGGAAGACATGTATGGAATCATACCTTGTGGGTGAGAACTTGTGGGATATTATTAACGGAAGTAACACAAATCCTCCTGTTGACAAATCGTAGAATGATGGTTCATGTAAGAAGTGGAAGCAGACTAATGCGAAGGCGGAATTCATCTTGAAGAGATTCATATCCTCCAATTTATTTGATCATATTATAAGGTGCAAATCAGCCCACGAAATATGGAGGACCCTCGATCAGTTATTCAACAAGAAGAATGAAGCTCGGCGGCAGATATTGGAGAATAAATTGGCTAACGCTAATTAAGGTAATCTTTTTATTGTCGAGTATTTCTTAAGAATTAAGAATTTATGTTCTGAGATTTTCTTATTAAATACAAATGAGACTATCTCTGAAGCACGAATAAGAAGAAATATTATTCATGGTTTAAAGCCAGAATATATTTCCTTCGTAACATCGATTCAGGGATGGACTCAACAGCCATCCTTGGAGGAGTTTGAAAATTTATTATCGGCACAGGAGTTACTAGCCAAACAAATGGTTGGGGTATCAATCAAAAAAGAAGAAGAAAATGCTCCTTTAGCTGGTAAGAGGAACTTTGAAGGAAAAATAGCAAGAGATATGTCGCACTATCGATCCACATGTGGTTTAAGCTCACCAAGAAAGAAGGAAGAGTCTACAAATAACTATAAGACTCTCAAATGCTATTGGTGTGGCAAAATAGGACACATAAAAAGATATTGTCAAGCCAAGGAGAGTAATATGGCTCAAACCAAGAAAGTTGTTGACGAAGAAGAAGACTGGGGAAAGTGCTTCATGGCTGAGAGTCGAGCAATTGACGCCATGACTTCTATCAATTTTGAAAGAGACTAGATCGTGGACTCAGGATATGGGCATCATGGCACGGGAGATAAATCTAAATTCTCCAACTTTCAGGAATACAATGTTCGTGATGTCATCATAATAACAGATAATATGGTTCATCACGTGGAGAAAGAAGGCACAGTCGTCATCAACGAGAAACAAAAAAATTCAATCACTTTTAACAGTGTGTTTCATGTTTCAGGGATGAAGAAAAATTTATTTTCAGTTGCAAATGCCGTAGATGCGGGAAGTTATCTTCTATTTGGCCCACATGACGTGAAGTTCCTTCGAAATATCAAAGAACTCAAGGTAGATATCATTCATATCGATAAGACAGTTATGATTTATATGTCTTATCTTCCTCAAACTCATATATCGAGAAGATGAGTAGTAATGATACTGCATATTTATGGCATGCTAGACTTGGGCATATTAATACAGACAGATTAAAAGCCATGGTAAAATTGAATCTAGTAAAAGGATTACCTAACTTAAGCAGCTTTGGTAGAGAAGAGATTTGTGAAGGATGTCAATATGAAAAGGCATATCGTCTTCCATTTGATTGATCCTTGACAAGAAGCAAAGCTCCTCTAGAACTAATTCATAGTGATTTGATGGGGCCAACAAGAAATTCTTCGTTTTGTGAATACTCTTATATGCTACTTTTTGTTGATGATTTTACTAGATTCACGTAGGTTTATTTTGTGAAGCACAAGTCAAAAGTATTCAACAAGTTTCAGGAGTTTAAGGAAACTGTTGAAGGCAAGCTTGGTTCAAGGATAAGGCGGTTGCAAACAGATAACGATGGTGAGTTCACTTTTGAAGATTTTCTCTTTTTTTGTCGTCAACATGATATTAAAAGAGAGCTTACTTGTGCCGACACGCCACAACAAAATGGAGTGGCTGAAAGAAAAAATCACCACTTGACCGAGATATGTAAGAGTTGGATTCATGCCAAAAAATTATCTAGAGCCCTATGGGCTGAAGGTATGAAATGTGCAGTAAAAAGCAAGATTCTAATTCTTTATCAACTACGGAAGCAGAATATAAAGCAGCAGCTCTTATTGCTCAAGAATGTGTATGGCTCTAAAGACTTGCTGAAGATTTGAAACTACCTATATCAAAGCCAACTACAGTTTTTGGAGACAATCAAAGTGCCATCAAGCTCGCAAACAATCCAGTATTTCATGCAAGAACTAAGCACATTGAGGTAGAACATCACTTCATCCGAGAAAAGGTTCTTGATGGAACTATAAATACTTTGGAAGTACGAAGTCAGGAGAATATAGCTGATATCTTCACCAAGTTACTTTCTAAAGCTTCGTTTGAGTTCTTCCGTGACAAGTTTAGGGTAATTTCCAAAAAATCACTTTAAGCGGAGTGTGAAAAAGCTAAAGATAAATTTTTGAAAAAGTATAGATTTATCTAGAATGTCCTAGTATAGATATTCTTGAAGAAATAATCTAGATATTCTAGAGTATTGTAGTGGATAAAGTTGCTAAATATTTCTTGTAGATAGAATTTCTAGAACCATCCATAAATTAGTATAAATAGGGAGGGGTTTTGTACATTTGCATGCATCCAAAAACAAATCTAATATAAAGCATATTGAGTAGTCGTCTTCCAAAATTCTCTTTTTTAATATTTTCTTTCACCTTTCTAGCTTCTTCTTCTTAGTTAAATCTTTCGATCTTAATTAACGATTTTGGACTAGCAGAAGGTCTCTCCTGCTACACCTTCCAAAGTTCTCTCTTTTAATATTTTCTTTCACCTTTCTAGCTTCTTTTTCTTAGTTAAATCTTTCGATCTTAGTTAACGACCTTGAGCTAGCAGAAGGTCTCTCCTGCTACACCTTTCTTCTGCTATTCTCTACAGTCACTACTATTAAATTATTTGTGCCTTAAATTTCCATTAATAAACAAAACATCAAAAGTCACAATTATTAAATTGTCTACACTAAATATTTCTATTACAATTCTAATACAACTTGGCGGCTTCTTAAACTTGTTCATATGCAAAATTTAACACGGAACATGAGAAAAGGAGCTTAGCAGGAAGGACATTCACATCATTTGGTCAACTGTTTGATAGGCAATGTGTATGTTTTCTTTTTCCTTCTGTTCAAATTTCCAAGGCGGCTCTACCCTTAAGGGCCGTTTGATTTGCAAATAATTTTGGGATAAAATTTTTTACTCATCATTTGGTTGTAAATATTTGGGATAGCTCTCGAGACTAATAATTAATTCTGAGATAAGTTATCCACTCAAATGGTGGGATAACAATCCCGAAATTATTTTTCTTTGGTATAAAATTATACAAGGACAAAAATACCCTCTTGGAATTGTTATATATAATTAAATTATATATAATTAAATATAATTAACATAATTTAACATAATATATTATAATTAAATATATTAACATAATATATATATATATAATTAAACATAATTAACGTATATATATTCATAAGTAATAAATTATGTTTAATTAACGTATAATATATTCATTAATTATGAATATAATATATTACGTAATATATAACGTATAATATATTATACGTTAATTATGTTTAATTATATATATATATATATTATGTTAATATATTTAATTATAATATATTATATTAAATTATGTTAATTATGTTTAATTATATATAATTTAATTATATATAACATAATATATAACGTAATATATTCTCACACACACATAAATTATGTTTAATTAACGTATAATATATTCATTAATAAATAAATTTTGAACGGTTCACGGTTCAAAATGGTTGTAAAATATATAAATTATGTTTATTTATATATTTTAATTTCTCTAAAAATAATTAAAAAAATTTAAGAATGAATATTTAAAGCTTAAAAAGAAATATATATATATTTAAAAAGTTAAATAAGATAGATGGTATTTTGGTAATCAATCAATTTATTCCTAGAAATTATACAATGCATATTACTTTGAATACAACAAACCAAACACTCAATAAAAAATAATCCCAGCATAACTAATCTCAGTATAACTTATCTCATCACAACTTATCCCAGTATAACTTATTTTCAAACCAAACGACCCCTTATAGAATAAAGGCGACTGTCTTAGACCCCGAATTTGAGGGGCCTCATTTTTTTTTTTATTAATAATAGATTATAGATTTTTTTAAAAAATTTAAATATTATTTATAAAAAAAATAATTTTTTATATATAAAAAAATAATTCAATAAGTTTGATTTATCTGGTAGGCGGTCAAAGTTACCTAATTTTTGGATAAAGAGTACCGTTATAGACTGGTCTGCTTGTCCATATTTTTAAGTTTGACCAATTTCAACTACGTGCATAGCACATGTATTTATTAAAAAAAAAAAAGTGTAAGCAAGACAACTCAAGCATATTGATGGTATAAGGTAAAAATTAAATTGAGGTTTTAAATTTTTAAAAAAGTAATTTTTTTTATTAATTATATTTTCTAAATTATATAATTAATTTTTTTAAATTTTTTTTTTTTTTTTAAGTAATAATATAGTAGAGCCGCCCTGTTTTTAAGATGGTCAAGTTTTCTTATAAGTGACTCATCTATGTATATTGTAAACATTTAAAGAAGAGGTGACTCATCTAAAATGAGTGGACTGTATATAGTATGAGAACTGATTTTTGTACTTCAAAGTAAATAATTAAGCTTTTAATTAAATGCACCATCAAGCCTTTTTGTTGCATGAATTTCAAAAGATGATATTAGATTAATTTAAAAAATATGTATATAAAATATTTAGTTTTGTCGAAAAAGCATAAATTCACATGCCTCAAAAATTACAAATAAATTCACTTTTGACTTAAAGTATTTATAAGTAAGAAGCTTTAGGTTGAAAAAATAAATCATGTATGAGCAAAAATATGCGAATATTTTTGTTAGATGGTTTCCGAATTTTCTTTTTCGTTAATATATATATGGATGGGTGTTTACTTTTTTTTTTTTTTTGAGAATTTGATTTATACGATTAACTGTGCGACACTTTGTGCATTCAAGATTATCTATTATTTTATATCGAAAGCTTATGAACTCAATAACTGTCTTTTGTCTTGAGCCGAGGATCTGTCGGAAACAGTCTCTCGACCTCTTTAGAGGTAGTGATATGGACTGCGTATACTCTACCCTCCCCAGACCTCATTATGTGGGAAGATACTGGGTTTGTTGTTGTTATTGTTGTTGAAAACTTATGAATTTAAATTTGAGATTTTTATTGTAACATCCGATATATGCGGAAAAATTCAATCTAAATTAGAATTTGATTTAAATAAATATTTTATTTCCAAAATCCCTTAAATAATTATGAGAAAAAAAAATGATTATGATACGTGACACCTCCACTTCCATGTTGAAGTAGAGGGATGGATTGTGCAGCATATATCAATAATGGGGTAGTTATTACCTAGCACTTTTAAAGTAATTAATTAAAATATAATAGACATCATTAATATACGTCGGCCAAACAAACCCTTATTTTATATATTCTTTCTGTTTTATTTTATTTGACATCTAAATTAAAAATAAATATTTTAATTTACTTGTTTATTTTCATAAATCAATAGATTAAGTGTATAAATGAATTTTTTGAGCAAATTTAAGGGGTCGTATATGTGTTTGGCCTATTAAATAACTACATAAAGTAATAATAGTATAAGTGTTCTAAATATTATTAATAAGGTTAATTTAATATTTCTTACAAAATATACTAAATTAATAACGATCAAATAATATAAAATAAAAACAGTTAAAATATAAAGTTTGATGTCAAAAAAGGGTCAACTAATATAAAATAAAAACAGTTTAAATATAAAGTTTAGTGTCTAAAAAACAAAATTTAAAACTTACGAGTCAAAATGAGAACTCCAACCAACCAAAACGGACTCTCCTTAAAACTTACCTACCAAAAGACACAATTTGTCTGAAAATAGGCGAATTGTAGGACTCCCGTTAAAGTCAAAATTATTTTTATCTACATATAAAATTATTTAGGTACATTCAAATTTTAGGAGGGTTTTATTATTTTTGGACTAACTAAAATTATATTTTTGACAATCTTAGTGCTACATGGTACATACATGACGCATACGTGTGCCTACGTGGACCTTCAGTGTGTTGATTCACTGATGTGCCACGTATATGCCACGTAGGTACTAAGGTTGTCAAAAATACAGTTTTAACTAGTCCAAGGGATAATAGGATCCTCCTAAAGTCGAGTGCGTCAGCAATTTCTTTTATAGTTCATGGTGAAAACAATACATTTACTCTTTTTTTAATTACTAGTTTATTGTACGCGCTTTGCGCGTGTATTTAATATTGAAGAAGAAAATTACATATATTTGTCTGTGCAATATTTAAATCTTTAGTTAAAAATAATGTGACATCGTCAGCGAAAAACATAATTCAATGTTTAATATAGTATCAAAACTGCAAAATGTTCCAGTTAAAAAGTTACATTATCTGCAACATTATATTCAATTAAATCACAAATATATGTACATTTAAATAGATGCAATGTTAATATCTTTAATTTTGAACATAATAAAAACATCAACGATTACTCAATGTAATTTTAACAATGAAGTTTAGAGAGAGTGGATTTAAGCATATCTCATCCTTATATTGTGAGTTAGAGAAGTTATTTATGATAGACAATAAAATCTCATTTTATAGCAGACTTTCCATTGACTTTTACAGCAGAATCAAATAATTTTTCGTAATCTTCTTCATAATTGATGAGAAGTTCCTTCTTATAACCATTATTCTCCCTGTTTTCTCCTGAAACTAGCTATACTATTACTATTACACATTAAATATACGTCAATTTGAGGTAAATACTAGAACATGTTCAATAAAATAAACAAAAGATCAAATGTCAAACTATGTTTGCTAACGATTGTTGGTTATAAAAGGACAATCAAGAAAAGCACTTTGTTTGAAGTGAAGAAACCTGGGATGGTTAAGAGGACAATGAATTTGGTGTGAGAGACACCATGCATTCGTTTGTGAGAACTTGTTTAGCGTTTGTTTAAGGTGTCTGTATTTGTAGGATTTTTTTTGAACTCTTTAATTAATACTATGTGTAGCGTTTGTTTAAGTTATCTGTATTTGTAGGGTTTTTGGGACACTTTAATTATTACTATATTTTTTAGAATTCCTGTTTCGCACAAACAAGGAAAAGAAGATGTACAGACATTAATTGTCATATATTATTAATTTAATATTTTAATTAAAAATGTCCTAAAATAATTTCATTGGTTATATTTTGTTAAAATTGTATACTCCTGCCCCTAAAAAATTGTTTGCACGTTTTTTCTTCAACGAAACCTGTAGACATTTAATTTCTTCTTTTGCATATATTCTTGGTAATTTTTTATGGTTTACTATATATTTTAAGAGTTCTTATTATTTGGGTTTTAATTTTAGAATTCTTAAATTAATGAAAAAGATATTAGTTGTCATTAATTCTAATGACTTCTAATAAGAAAATGTTTTACAATAAATATTTAGTTAATTTTCAACTCTTAAATAATAGAAAAATAATGAAAAGACGATTTTGTCTAAAGCAGATACTTTTAATGAAGGGCAGAAAGTTCAATTCACTTTTCTAAGGGTCTTCACTTTTTTAATATATTATAGATATAGATATAGATTATAGATTATAGATATAGATATAAATTATATATATATTATAAATTATAGATTATAGATAATTTATTAGATAATAAAAAAATAGTTTTTGAAGGTTCGCCCCTAAAATAATTTTCCTTTTCTATCTGAATAATAACAAAATATTCAGACAGAAATTTAAAAAGGATAAAGTATATATGAACCATACCATCATACCAATAATAGAAGCAATATGTAGTAAACTATTTACAGAAGAATTATGAAAATACATAAAATATTTGTCTTTTAGTTGTAGAGTAGAGAGTTTAGTGATGAATTGCATGGATGCATGTCTCATGCTTGTTCCTACTTCCTATTAGTAGTTTCATCTCAACAAAGTGGAAATGTAGTTCGTCAGTTTTTGGGCGACCCCACTAAAATAATTTTTTTTAATCTAGTAAAAAATAAAAATATATATATACACAGAGGCGGAGCCAGCCCTCTTTAGGGGTTTATTTGAATCTCCTTCAACAAAAAAATATACTATTTATATATGATAAAAATAATTTTTTATATGATTATAGTAAGTGTTAAATCCTCTTCAATTTAAATTTTTTTGAATATTGAACCCCCTTACTTAAAATTTTAGCTCCGTCTCTCTCTGTATAGACACACTAAGTTGGACGACTTTAGTTTGTGCTTTTCTTTCACGTGCTTCTTCTGCTTTAGTACTACCAAATGCCTCTGCCCCACAAGTTCGGCACAAGCCCTCCTTCTCCATGACATTGGGATTTAAATTGCAATATATGTTAAAGAGAACTCAGAATCAAAATAAGTCAATAAATAATAAAAGTGATTAAAATATATTATTTATTTAAAATATTATTAAAATTGGTTAAACATAATAATTTATTATATTTTTTACTTTTTTTAAACGATTAATTAACAGAGTTAAATATTTTAAAAATGTAAAAATTTATTATGTTGTAGTTATTTATTTATAAAACATAACAATTTCTTACGTTTTGTCAAAAAAATAAGTAAAATGTAAGAAAGTTTTACGTTTTACATGAAACTCAAGATAAGAGAAAGACAATGATTTGTGAAATTAGTAATAAAAGTTATTTTTTAAAAAATTATCCTAAAACGTCAAAATTTCTTGTTAGGATTTTTGCCCTGATTTTCTTACTATATTTAAGTTTTATTTTTTCTTAGAAGGAAAATAAAAGTTATCATAATTACTTTTACTTTTCCTGAAAAAAAAATATAAAACTTTTTCATATTTGGCAAACCTCTTTCTTAATGGAAATGTTTTGAAACTCTATAAATAAATGACCCCCTTCTCATGTCATAACACAATAGAATCTACAATGTATTCTTTAAAGAGTATTTGTTTAGGGGGAGATTTTCTCTATCATTAATTTTTATGTTTTTATATTTGGTTTTATATGTAGGTCAATTGGTCAAATAATATAATAATATTAAATTTTTTAGTATTGTTTTATATGTCTTCTGAATTGTCACCGTAATGATTTGCAACTAACAGCTTTCGCATAACGCCCTTACGATTTCGAACCCAACATTTCTTACGTGTTTTACTTTTTGCAGCAAAAAAGTGGTCTCCATCCCCCCACTTTTTCCACTCTCTCTTAACTTGGACCAAGGAATTAAGTAAAATATATTCACCAACTTTACATACTGATTTTCTTGCAAAATGACATTGGTATAAATTGATTGGGGTTTTGGTGTTCTTCTCGAGCTGTTGTTGCATGTGTGTCTTGGTTGACAATGCCAATTGTGCTGTCTCCTAGGTTCCTTAAAAGGAAATATTATATGAATAACCTTTTTCTAAGTTCTACTCATTTAGGCTATTAAAAATTTTTAAAGCTTTAAATTCACAAATCAGATTCTGTAATTAAATTGTTATTTGCTTGGATTGAGTGTTCTTGCAAACGATGGGAATATTTTTTTGGAGTTTATATGTCAATTTTAGTTGGAATTTCCGATAGAAACTTGAAGAAGGAGATGGGCATATGAGTTTATGTATTTTAAATGTTGGATTTAATGCTATTGTATATTTAATGTATTAGTAGATATGCATTGTCATACATACAACATACATAAGATACACAAACTACATAAAATATATACAACATAATTCCACTTTTTCCACACAAAAAAATTATTGTGTTATTTGTTCGATTGTGTTATTGGGTTATCAAAAAAAAAAAAATCAAAATCGAACAAATAACACAATAATTTTTTTAAATAAAATCATTAAAAAATAACGATAAATCAATAACATTTTTATCGGTACGATTTTTGTACATTCCTAAATTACATTATGATTTTTTACTCCATTAATTATAATAAGAAACGCAATTATGTATGTGAGTCCTCAATATCCTAATCGAAACACTAATAGGAAACTACAATGAAACACTAACCGAAAAAATTAATTTCATATTTTTAACACACAAAAAAATATAATTCTTTTAGATAGTAGCATATTTGATGGACGAAAATTCAACATTTCACTATTTTAGAGTAGAGAAAAACTCAAAAGTATAATTTTTTTAGAGAGAAATCAAATAATTAAGGATAGAAGTGATTATTTTTTTATATAAAATAAATATAAAGAAAGTGCTAGGTTCATGAGGTAATTGATACTTTTTTTTATTGATTTTTTTATGTAAAACATAAAAATTTATTATATAGAGTAAAAATAAATTATTTGGACTAGCAGTAAAGTGTAAATATAAATAATTTTATTAACATAATATGAAAAAAATTATAATAATGAAACTTATTGTAAGAAGATAGAGAAAAGAAAATGGGGTAGGGGTGGGGGGACCACATGATGAGAAAGAGAAAGTGGAAAAAGTGGGGGATGGGGACCACCGTTTTGCTACCAAAAGTAAAACACGTAAAAAATTCTTAAGTTTTGGGATAATTTTTTAGAAAAGTAACTTTTATTACTGATTTGATAATGATAAATCATTAACTTTCTTTTATCTCGAATTTTGTATAAAACGTAAGAGTTTTTTACATTTTACCTATTTTTCTGACAAAACGTAAGAAACTCTTACGTTTTACCTATTTATTTGACAAAATGTAAGAAATTCTTACGTTTTACAAATAAATAAGTACAACGTAAGAAATTCTTATGTTTTTAAAATATTAACTCCATCAGTTGACCATTAAGAAAAATATGAAAAACGTAATAAATTATTACGTTTAGCTTATTTTGGTAACATTTTGAATAGGTGGCCTATTTTGGTTACTTTTATTATTTCTTGGCTTATTTTGGTTTCGAGTTCTCTTGTGTAGTATACTAGTTACTAATAGCCCGTGCAAGGCACGGGCCCAACAAATATGTTTTTAAAATTTATTTTAATTATTGTGATTTATATTATTTTTTTTTACATATTTTTATAAAATATATAACAATTTTTTTTATAGATATTTTAAGTTGTTAACTATTTTAATTGATAATATTTTTAATGTTTTTTCAAATGTTTAGATGACCATAATAATTAATTATGAGTGATATAGTAAAGTTACGATTGAAGCAGCGTCGCGGACATGTCTTAATGACTCACAACAACTAATTAGAAGTGATTACAACAAAATGACTATAATAATTAATTAGGAGGGACATAGTAAAATCACAGTTGAAACAACGAAGCAGACATGTCTAACTAGAAGCGATATAGTAAAATTACTATACCAAAATACTTGGTGAAGCAGCTGAAGCAGATAAATATCTATTTTACTTTTTTATCAAATATTATTAATTTTCTAATACATAATAAATTTATAATAACTAATTAGAGATGATATAATAAAATTATGGAGAAAGCAACTTATGAAGCAGACAGGAGAAGGAAGCATGTTGACGGAGACCTGCCTGCTTCTCCCACCCCATTCCCTCTTTAGTTGAATCCCTATAAACTTTTTGGGATGATAGTCCGAAAAATATTTGTACTTTGCGTAAATTTGCAGTTGTGCATACTGAGCTTTGCGGGGTCATATGACCCCCTAGACTTTTTTCGTATTTAAATGACATATATTTTCTCACTTGAACCACTTATTCAGCCACCCAAAGGGCGATGATTCACACGCGACCTTTCAACAAATAAATATTCCTCTTAATTATGTTTTAACTCCTAATTATATAACACTGAGATATTATCATGATTGGGTTTTGAATAGTAAAAGTCAAAATTAAGAAGAATGATTATTTGTTGAAAGGTCGTGTGTGAATCACTGCCCTTTGGGTGATTGAATAAGTGGTCCAAGTGTGCAAATATATGTCATTTAAATACCGAAAAAAAGGGCTTAAGTCATTGTCAGACACCTAAAGTTGTCTCGAAAATTTACTTAGACCCCTCAACTAAGGCTTGTACCCATCAGGCGCCGCAAGTACTAAAATTGGTACCTACCAGACACAAAATGTTGATTTGGCAAGAAGAGTGTGTTGGGCGCGTGAATAGTTGATTAAATAATATTTTACTTTTTTTAATTAAAAAACTTATATTTAAATCATTTTATCAATATAATTTTTAATTATTATAATTTAAAAAGAAAAAAGAAAAACACCAACTTTCATCGTCTTCTCCCCCCCTCCCTTTCATTGTCTTCTTCGCAACCCCTGCCCCTCATTCATCATCTTCTTCACAACCCTCCGTCATCATCGTCTTCCTTTGCAAACCACGACCTCATTCATCGTCTTCTTTAGCTATTTTTGAATACATTTTTCGGCAAGACTCATCGAAAAAGCAACTTCAAAATTTCAAGATTGTTCGAAATTATATGTTTATGAACTTAAATAACTCAAATTCAATGTAATGGGGAACCATTTTCTTACAGAAAATGAAGAAATTGGTATCCTTGATGAAGAAAGTATCATGAGAAATTAGTAAATCAGAAATCAGTTTGTAATTTTTATTTTTTTTTAAAAGTTCAGCTTCTTACATAACAATAGAGAAGAGAATGGAAGAGGGGGTGCAACGGTGTAACACCCCGAGTCTGGTACCCCGGACGCTACACAGTGCTCATAATCTCGAAGGACCACAAGCTAACCCATAACTGGTACCAGCTGCAATAACTGAGTAATAATACTGTATAATCAGGAATTAGGCGAAAACTAGCCATAAGGTTCAAACTGAAAGTAAATACTGATACATCTGTCTGAAATACTTTACTCTGGAAAGCCTTTAACTATCTGAAGTATGGGGTTGATGGGACAAGTCCCCAACTAACCCCGGTTACTAAAATAAACTGAATACTGATAACTGCAATGATAACTTTGTCCTCGGACTATAAGGACTCACCACAAAATCTGTTGTTGATAGATTGGGCTGCTTAGTACGATCAAGAGCCCGTGGGTCTGAACTTATGATATAAGATATCATAGCACAAAAGAAAAGTATGCGTCAGTACGTGGGAATGTACTGGTATGCAAAGTGGGGTAGGCTGAATGCATAAGTTCATATGCATGAACAATACTAACTGAATAACATGATCATGACTACGTGAGATTATATGCATGAATACGTGCTGAAATCGTGATAAGACTGAATACTGAGTAAACTGATAACTGATATAACTGATACTGAGTGACTGTATCTGACAGTATGGATTCTGATGGAACTAGCTGAGTTCCGTACTGAATTGGGTGACTGTATCTGACAGTCCTGAATTCTATAGAACTATTTGAGTTCTGTTACTGAGACTGTGACTATGGGAGTAGCCATCTAACCGACATGCCCTATATAAGATATTATAGCTGAGTTGGGGTCTAATCTGTATCCCCAATTGGAAGGGTGTCAATACCACGCCAATGGTAAGGACAAGCTGTGAGTGGCCCTAATCTGGTAGTGTCCCCAAAGGAGAACGGTGGTACCCTCATCTGATAGTGTTAAACTACCTCATCAACCCTCAACTGTCAGTGTTGTGTCTCAACCTATGTTGGCTACATAGTTCTGGAATGCAAGGATTGCTTTTAAGGGTCACACCTGCTACTGTTAGTGTATGTCCTCATCTTTGGATTCACTCGGTGCTGAATTCTACTCCCATATGAATAGACACTGAATTGAGCTGGACTGATTTCACTCAGTTTCGTTAACTGACAAAATATTATGGAGATCTGATAACTGACTGAGATTACTGAGATTACTGAGGTTACTAAGATTACTGAGGTTATTGAGATTACTAAGATTACTGAGATTTCTGGACTGATACTGAATTTACTAAGTTTTCCTGAGTCATGTAATTGACTGAATTCTACTGATCATGGCTTAACTGAGAGTATCTTGAAAACTGAAACTGGCTCTAGGCACACAGCTAAATTGTCGGGTAGTAAATATCCCCAGGACTCGATAGCATAAAAGTAGAGCATCACATGTTCTTGCAAAACATAACAATGCACATTTGTTCATAATGCAACTATAGAGGCATTTTATCAAACACTTAAATGACATGAACTAGTATACATGCTTACATGATATAATTTTTCTTGTTTAATTCTGGAATGCAAGGATTGCTTTTAAGGGTCACACCTGCTACTGTTAGTGTATGCCCTCATCTTTGGATTCACTCAGTGCTGAATTCTACTCCCATATGAATAGACACTGAATTGAGCTGGACTGATTTCACTGAGTTTCGTTAACTGACAAAATATTATGGAGATCTGATAACTGACTGAGATTACTGAGGTTACTAAGATTACTGAGGTTATTGAGATTACTAAGATTACTGAGATTTCTGGACTGATACTGAATTTACTAAGTTTTCCTGAGTCATGTGATTAACTGAATTCTACTGATCATGGCTTAACTGAGAGTATCTTGAAAACTGAAACTGGCTCTAGGCACACAGCTATATTGTCGGGTAGTAAATATTCCCAGGACTCGATAGCATAAAAGTAGAGCATCATATGTTCTTGCAAAGCATAACAATGCACATTTGTTCATAATGCAACTATAGAGACATTTTATCAAACACTTGAATGACATGAACTAGTATACATGCTTACATGATATAATTTTTCTTGTTTAATTCAAATGAACAATTCATCAAACACTTGGAAGGCATTAATCAACACATGAGTATTATAATTTCAACACCAAGTTTACAATTTTAAGGCTCTAACATGAATTCATATGATACTACATATATAATTATTAATTTCACATAAATCTTGCACTTAATCATGGATTCTACATCCAAATTGTAGTTCAAGAGCTCAACATGATACAAGATCGACAAGGAAGATACTAACACGCACCAAAAGCAGTCCACAATTTGAAGAGTCAAGGACCCCTTTTGGTGACCACTCTCAGATTCGCTAAACAACAACAATAATGAAGAAATTACAAGGTGTGTATCACACCAACATCCAACCCAAACTAATATTATCAACACAAGAGGATGAAACAAGATAAACAACAACTATATGGAAACAACAACTACAAACGACTTACAATAACAAGAGACAATGGTTACAATAATTATAACAAGACTAGACAAATGGAGATGTAGTCTTACGAACCCAAGAGTTTATTCCACTCTTGGACCCTTAACATCGCATAAAACATAAACCTATCTCTTATGTGACCTCAAGGAAACGGGATCCCCAAGCAATCAACGTCTCAAAACTAGCTACCAACACAAGTATATCCACACTTATTTACAAGTGATATCCACACTTGTATGAATACTCTCAAGAGTAGTCTCACAATATTCATCAAAGTTCTGCGAAAATGATCTAATATGTTCTATTTATAGCCTAGGTTACAACTTATTACAAAATGACTAAAATGCCCTTAATGAGCCATGGCAAAGGGCGGCCTTGGAGTGTGCATATTGGATGGCTTTGGAGTATGGGAACTTGTTCTCTACACTTCAAAGCTTGTTCCGTTGGTTAGGAAGCCACCCGAGCTCGAGTCTTTATGTACTGGTCCACAATCACGATCATACTTGTATCGTCCCCCTCTTCTTGAAAAAGGATTCGACCTCGAATCCGAACCTTGCAAAACAATAAGAAGGACAAGCAAACACAAGTTCCTCAAGGTATAAGGGTCAGAATTAGTGTAATAATCATAGCATCTTGCCAAGGTGACTCAAACTTTAAATACACCCAAAAATCCCTCTTACCCGAATACCCTCCCAAGAGAGAGTCAACTAGTCTATCCACATAAGTATGATAAGAAACAAGGAACAAGAGTTTCCCATCAAGTGCAAAACATAGACTCTTCTTGGAACAACAAATAGGATTGAAAGACGAGATAGGAAGGCAATAAATTCCATGCACATTTAAGTCATTCCAAAAGACATCCTTATCTCCATACTTCAAATGATCACCGGGATCAAATGGGTGGAGTGTCCATGGACACGGGTTTAGGATGGATTTTCTTTTCCCAATACTACCACTAGTACAATCATATATCCCCTTTATACTAGCATGGTCTACAACAAAAACAACTAGAGGGTTATCAATAGTCAATCGGCAAACATGTTCAATATTACTATTTTCACACACAAGTTGGTCTTCATAACTTTCATAAGACAATGTACTATCATTTGTCACAATGGCCTCAACACTAGATGGATCAACTAGTGTATCCACAATCTCAAGTTGTACATTATCATTACCAAATAGAGACGCATTCGGCTCACCTAAAAACAAACTACCATTCACACTTAGTTGGCTACTAGCCTCATTCACTAGAGTGCAAGAGTTAGTTTGATTACCTTATAGCTCATGTGTAGCATGTCCACTCACAGAAACTTGATTAGGAAGGCTTGAATTCTCTATCAAGTTATCCAACTCTTTGCAAAGAGAGCTTTCCGTCCCTTTCATCCTTCCTTCCACTCGGTCCATTATTTTTTCCATTCTCTCCATTCGGCTACTAAGGTCATATTTCATACCCATTATGGAAGCCATCAAATAATTCATGGTCACCTTTTCCAATTCCATAGTTCCTAACAAAATAAATTCTAAAACAAAAACACAAAAAACAACAAACTAGTTAATGTTAGAAAAGAAAACATCCTTACAAGCTCTCACACTTTAAAATGCCTCTCAATTGGCCTCACAAGTGTTGGTAACTCGTTTATACTCCAAGGAGATTACTTGGTACCAATTGGGGCTCGAGATCGGAATAGATTCTCTTTTGAAACAACTCAAAGAAAATAAGTACGGACTTGAACGAAGAAACTACAACAAAGTTCAAAAAGATAAAAGCACACAAAGAAACGTAGACACGAATAAACGGACCCAAAAACTAATTTACAACCTAGTAGACAATTACTAGTTTATTAATTAGCAATAGAATCAACAAAATACAACTAAAAAACAAAGATTAGAAACTAAGAAATCAAAAATTTGAGCCTAAATTTGTCGTGTGAACAGTAAAACATGATGTGGCAGCCACGTATTGGTTGCGGTCTTAACAAATTTTATTTTTCAAAATTGGAAGTCTTGAACAATTTGTGATTTGGAATTGGTGGGAATTGATTTAGGAAGGAAACAAGTCTTAATCCTATTGTCAAATTCAAAAGTGAAATACTTGACAAGGTCCTTAAAACAGGGAAAGTTGGTGGGAAGTGATTGACTAGTTGATGGGTGATGGTAAGTCTTTCAAGGCTAACAAGCTTTCACCTTTTTCTCTTCAACTTTATAGGTCTAGTATTCACTTTATTTTAACAAGTCTTGAAAGGGATGAAGAACATCAAGAACAACTTCAACGATCACCAAGAACACAACAATCCCAACACCCAATTCCAACAATAACAAGGCCAACAAATTACGGCCAAGTCCACCAAGATGACAACACAAACGGCTAAGGCTTTAAGTTCACAACAACACTTCAACAAATGCAAGCTCAAATTTAGATCTTGACTCAAGAGTGTTAGTGATGAAGAAAACTAATACTTGAAACACCAAGACAAATAAAATGACTCCTAGATCTAATGTTCAAGTCTCGGCCAAACATAACAAGAACACAACAAACTTTCGGCCAAGATCCAAACTCAAGAACACTTTTTTTTTTTGTATTTTCAAGCTAGCTAGCCCAAGATTGATCTTGTAGGAACAAAATCACGTCATGCTCTGATACCAAATGATACAATATCAACAAGGAAGATACTAACACGCACCAAAAGTAGTCCACAATTTGAAGAGTCAAGGGCCCCTTTTGGTGACCACTCTCGGATTCGTTACACAACAACAATAATGAAGAAATTACAAGGTGAGTATCATACCAACATCCAACCCAAACTAATATTATCAACACAAGAGGATGAAACAAGATAAACAATAATTATATGGAAACAACAACTACAAATGGCTTACAATAACAAGAGACAACGGTTACAAGAATTATAACAAGACTAAGATAGAAAGATAGACAAATGGAGATGTAGTCTTACGAACCCAAGAGTTTATTCCACTCTTGGACCCTTAACATCACATACAACATAAACCTATCCCTTACGTGACCTCAAGGGAAAGGGATCCCCAAGCAATCAATGTCTCAAAACTAGCTACCAACACAAGTATATCCACACTTATTTACAAGTGATATCCACACTTGTATGAATACTCTCAAGATTAGTCTCACAATATTCATCAAAGTTATGAGAAAATGACCTAATATGTTCTATTTATAGCCTAGGTTACAACTTATTACAAAATGACTAAAATGCCCTTAGTGAGCCATGGCAAAGGGCGGCCATGGAGTGTGCATATTGGATGGTTTTGGAGTGTGGGGACTTGTTCTCTACACTTCAAAGTTTGTTCCATTGGTTGGGCAGCCACCCGAGCTCGAGTCTTTACGTATTGGTCCACAATCACGATCATACTTGTATCACAACATGAAGTTCATATAAATCATACCACAATTAACTAGTTTTCATGAATATTGAGGTAAATCATAGAATTAAAACCCAATTTAATATCATAATCAAGATTAAACTAGGATCCAACATGAGATCTATAAAATCAACTAACTTGTGGTTTAAAAGAGATTCTTGAACTCCAAGGGTGGAAGGATACCCAAGGATGAAAACTTAACATACCTTAAAGCTTGATCTTGAAAGAGATCTAACGTTTCTTGAACGTTCTTGGATTGGGAAACACAAATCTTGATGTTTTCTAGATGGTTCTTGAACTTAAAGAACTTGAATATCTTAGTTTCTTGAAGAAGGATTTGAATCTTGTTCTAGAGGAATGATCTTGAGAGAACCCTAATTTTGATGTTGAGGATGAATGGGGAGTTATGTTCTTCAATTGATGGAATTAGGGGTTAAAAAGGGTGGGAAAAGATCCAAAAATCCCCTTTAAAACATCTTTAAATCGCTAAACGGAGGTGTGCGACGGTTTGGGCAACGAACTATCGCTATATGGCAAGAAAACGGGCCTACTGCCTCAGTTTTGACGGTTTGGGCGACGGTTCGTCGCTACCGAGATGGTCCGTCGTCCTTCCCGTCGCACCTGGGCAGTTCAGATAGCTCTCTATAAAACGGTCATAACTTCTTACTCCGACATCAAATTTTGGCGAAATTAGTATCGTTGGAAAGCTAATTCAATTATCCATCTGTTAGTGGGTCATGAGCTCAAAAATTCATTGTATAACAAGAGATATGCTCGTTTGAAGTTGACTATAGCAATATCCTTCTCAAGAATTCAATCGGTAAAGAATGTTTTGATTCGCCTAATGGCTAGGACGTATTTGAGACCGTAATTCACATCAACCTTGATCATGAAAATACCAAAGAACTATGATGTACTATTGCATAAGCTTAAAACATGGCGCTAATATTGATTTACATTTTTCGGGGTATTACAAGCGGGTGAACCAGTTTTAATTTTTTTTTTTTTTAAAGTTCATCTTCTGTAAACAATGGAGAAGAGAATGGAAGGGGTGGCGTGGGGTGGGGACGAGGGGAGGGGAAACCAGTTTTTTTTTTTAAAAAAAAAATTATAATATATTTAAAATAATTTTTGGACCATTCAACATGTGTCATTATTTAATTGAATTTTTAACATATAGTTTTTTTAAAATTAGTTTGCCACATGTATTTTTCTTATTGGTCAATTTTGCTACATCAGGTGAGTGTGTTATATGCAATCTATACCTTTTGCTGATTGTGCAAAAAAAACCTGATTGGATCAAAATTCGGTGGATTAGGAGCCTGATAGGTACAAGCCATAATTGAGGGGTCTAAGTGAATTTTCAAAACAACTTTAAGTATCTCGCGATGACTTAAGCCAAAAAAAAAAGTTCCCCCACAAAGTTCAAATAAAAACAGCTACATCAAGTTGCTTAAATAAAAACATTTTATCACATGTTCAAAGAGATAACGGTCAAAAACAGCTACGTCATTTTTGAAGGATCTGAGGGTAATTGGGTATAGACTAAAAGGCTACTCTAAGAAATAGAAAAAGGATATGTCCTGGAATTTCTACTGCAATAGACAAGACTAATCCTTCTGTTTCTTGATAACCGTGGTGTCCGGGGCAACTTGTGTGCACCTTGACTAATTCCATGCGATATCTGTCACCTTCCATCATCAACAGATACCAGGTAACTCTGTCCACCAAAAACTAATTCCTCTTCTTCCAAAAAAAAACTTAACATAGCAAATCATTGCAACTTAAATATAGAGCTAAAACAACAATATACGTAGTGAAATTTCACCCGTGGAGTCCGGGGACGATGGTCTGTATGCAGCCTTACGCCTATCTGATGAAAGTAGAGAGAACCCCTCAGCTTTATATTACAGTTGTCGACCTGGACCTGGTCGCTTAATTTCACCAGAAGATGGTCCAGACAGAACATAACCACGCGGAATGAAATAATCAATGATCAAATTTTCCGGGCTTCTGGCAAAGCATAATCAGTCTATAATTGTCTTTTACTTCTGAGAATCACAGTATTCGGGGAACTCGCATTCGCATGGTCCTTTTCGTACCTGCATCATGAAGGGAAGATCTTCTTTACAAGGGGGACTTGTCTTAGGATAAACACAAACGTTAAGGAAAAACAAAAGCAACTCTCGCTAATAGTTCAAATATTTCAAGATATTGTACTGTTGTAGGACTCAGGGGCCAGCGTTTTGGACTTTTTGGGATCAAATGTGAAGGATCTGGAAAACAACGGTGAGAGAGACCTAGACAGATTCTATTTCAGGGAAAGATAGTTCGTTGCTTCATTTGCTCCGTTTATCTTGCTATTTTGCTGTCGTTAATTCCCTTTCTATCCAGTTTTTGTCGACACTTCTTTTGAGTCCATCGGAAACAGCCTCTCTACCTTGCAAAAATAGGGTAAGGTCTACGTACATCCTACCCTCCCCTAAGTTGCGCGGACTCGTCAATTTCGATGCTGCACCCGTGGCGAATTCTCCAAAAATACACTAGTTTTGACAAATCCGACATGCACCCGTTGACATTTTTGAAGAGTCCAAGCAACATAGACCCTCCCCAGACCCCACTAGTGGACTACACTGGGTGTGTTGTTGTTGGTTGCATAGTTAGGATTAGGAACAAGCAAAAGTGCAAGAGCCAATGATTGAGAGATATGAGCAGATTCAAGCAAGAATTTGCTGACGCATATCAATCATTCCGTTGTGCGAAAAGGCCCTTCATTCAACAGAAACCTAAAGTATTTCATAGATTCTATTTCCCTACTTTTGACACGCGTTTTAAAACTTCTGATGCATCTAGCCTTTTGGCCATATAATGTGCAACAGCTCCTATTTTGGACATTCACCTCTTCACTTTCCGCAAGTTACGCTCTTGTACGCATTGTATCGAACTTTCTACATTCTGGAAAAGGTAAAACTGAACATCCACAATAAGAAGGTAATCTGAGAGCCATTATTACCATCCAAGCAACTAGTTGCAATTCCAAAAATCAAGATTTTAGAAGCTAGAACCAAATCTAAATCCAAATCCGCATACCTTGCGTATCGTAAAGGACACTCTCCTTAAACCCCTTCTGATTCTGCTGTCGTTCACTACATCAATCTGCAATGCAGAAGTTCGAAAAAATCAATGGAAAAGCACTTGCCGTGGTTGCAGAATGCTTGAAATGTAGTTACAAGAAGAGATAGAATGAGTGGGAAAACTCTAATCAATCAAGCACATATATTGAACATGGAATCTGAAGTTCAAAAGGGACCAAAATGAAAAAAAAAAAATTAACGATATAGGTTCATAAGTTGAAGCACTTTCTATGATGAAATTCTGGAATTGGCAGTAATAAAGAATGAAAGACAATCTTCTTCGTTTAAACAAACTTTCAACATATTAGAGTCCCAAAGTCATAGACAGAAGAACGGGTAAAATACTGAAACCATCACCAATGATAGAAACATACAAAACGGCAGCCCAGTGCACTAAGCTCCCGCTCTGCATGGTTCCTGGGAAGGGCCAGACTGCAAGGGTCTATTGTGAAATAAGGAAGTATATGTTTACAGTAAAACGGTTAAGTGCACAGTTGCAGGAAGAAAAAGTTGACTTATTAATTTGTGTTGGGGGTGGGGGCGATTAAAGAATAAGCATTGGCAGCAAGAGTTACCTTATGGTGGGGAATGTAATGATGCCAAGCATAGCGTGCTTCTCCTGATAATAACAGCATCGACCGAGGGGGCAGATAAATAGCCCTCCTCAAGAACTTGGAGCTCTTGTCGGAATGTTGAGCCTCTTCATCACTTAATGTGTCAGCGCTTGTAGGCCAAACACCAGTAGAATACTTTCTGAACTCCATGATACAAGGCCCTGCCAATGAAAGGCTGAATATTAATCCTTCAAATGCTGAATGGGTGTCAATATGTGGAGCCAGACCCACTCCGAGTGGATATTCATTAACCTGTTAAAGATTGTAACACATTTCTTGAAGTTAACTATAAAAAGATAATGACATCCAAAACAATTGAAAACAAAAGCCATCACCGGAAATGAAAATCATTACAACATTGCAATTCAAACAAGAGCTAGCTCCCTTGCCCGACATAAAATTAGAAGGAAAACTCATAAATGAAGAGATGTCAGATGCGAAATTAACTAACCGTGAGCTGGTCCAAAAGTACAGTTTCAGTGTAACAAAGCTTTTGAAACACTGACATCTTGTCAAGGATTGGGGAAAGAAATGATGGAAGTTCACCCAAGTACTGGTTTGTGTTGACATTCCTCGTCTGCAGTAATGAATGGAGAAAGAATTCCATAAATGTGCTTTAGATCTTAAAGATACTAGCCTTTGAAAGCTTAATAATCTAAAGAAATAAACAAAAATAAGAGAGCGATCAGCAGCTTTTTAGCAGAGAATGTCAAGAGTTTCTAACATCTGCAAAACATTTTAAGCAGTTGTGATTCTTGTGAATTATCAAGGGATTAAAAAAACAAGAAGGGGAAAGTTAATGTCGATAGCTTAGAAGTAAGTCTAATAAGACCATTAGGTGGCGGCAATTAGAAGTTCTTGTACGTTTTAATCAAACCAAAATTGGGTTCAGTTGTCCTTCATGGAGCAATAAAGTATTCCGTTGGGGCTTTTGTTTGATATACAGATATTATTTTTCAAAACCGAGAAATCCATTGTTTCCAACTTCAAAAATCGGTAGATAATGGGTCCACCCCTCTTCCCTTCTCCACTAGGATTCAAGCTCATAACGTGTGCCAAACACACATCCCCCGCTTTACCAATTTACTGATTTTGAAATGGTATTTACTTCTGACCGAATATGCTACCCTTGCCTCCCACTATCACAGGTTCAGGGAATAACAGTGCATACTTGTGCCACTCTTTAGTACCAAAACAAAGGACACGAGCAAGGGAAAACAAGAAAGCTCACTTAAAACCATCTTACTCTTTTCTTCTCCCATCTTTGATATGATGCGTTCATTTGACTCGGGAGGAAGGGGAAGGGGAAGAGTTTACAGAAGAACCAGTAGGATTTTGACCTAGGAAAACAGGTCACGGATGTAACAAGAGCAAAGAAACTAATTCTTCATATACACATATCTAGCAGCAAAAACTAATACGCTGCTGCTATATGTCAGTATAATCACTTGCATTTCGATAGTTCCAAATACTCATGATCTGCACTTACATTATAGTGAAATTCATAACCATAATGCTGAACCTTTCTTTTAGCAAGTTTTTGCCACGGCCCTGAATCAACTGCTGCAAGTAGTTCCTAGAGATTCAAGGAACTCATAAGATTTGACAAAAGATGGAGAAAATATATGAATGGTGTAGATGCCTATATAATTTTCCCGCAAAGTGAGATCCCTGACCTCCTCCTCTTTGGCACTTATGAAGTCATGAATCAAGTAAAGACCGGGAATATCCAACTCTGAAGCTTCCGTAGACACCTGAACTGAGTCATTCACTGCAACCTGAACCAGAAAGCAAGCTCATAAAGAAAAGAAACATATTCAATGTATCAACAGATGTTACTTAAGGGAAATGATATAAGTTCCACTTAATACACGGTCCACAGACGCAGTGACTAGTTTCTAGTATGACATGGCCAAAATTGATAAAAGAACAGAAACATTAATTCATGAAAATGAGTGCTTGCGTCAAGCATGACCTAAGCTGCGTGGACTCTTCACTTTTGATGCCGCACCGTGTCGAATTCTCCAAAAATACACTATTTTTGAAGAGTCCGGGCAACATAGAGCATGACCGCTATCAGGCACAACTGCCAACTTATAAGAGGTGCATTTTTTCCCATATGACTACATCATCTTTCAGAAATTGAATTTTCATCTAACAATGACTAGCCAAAATGCAAACATGTCAACGGAAAGGAAGAATGGAACAGGTCCATCAGAAGCTCTTTGCAATCAGTTTTCTTATAACATTCAAAATAATAATTGGATTGACATGCTCAAGAGAGAAGCATGGTAAACAATTTCATGACAATTACAAGGCCGTAAAAAATCAAGACTTTACAATGAATAAAGAAAACTCACCTGACAAACAGACGGTACTGAATATTGAATGTGCAAAGACCGGCCACCAAGCTCAGGGCATGCACGTCTATTCAATGCCTTCAGGGCAGATTCTGCAGACTTCTCGTCATGATAAGACACAATAACCCTAGTGCCACTTTCATCAGCGAGATGTACTCCCTTAACTTGACCATATGCACCAAATACGGTTTCAATTGTGTCCAAAGTTAGTCCAACAGCAGGTCCACAATTGGCTACATAAAGATTTGAACTTGGTTCACTAGTCCCTTCAGGACGTTTAAATCTCGGCAAACCCATGTAATAAGATCAACACCTACAACCAGAAAAATTGTGGCTGTAGCTCATCATATTTATCTATTTTCTTTAGTAACTAAGAGAAACTGAACAGGAGATATCACCATCAAAGTATTGGGTTAGTCACTGTCAGTCTTTCCAGGATTACTCGCATATCAGAGAATTATAGAGACAAACTCGCAATGAGCTAAGCAACGAGCCTAACCTTCAATTATAGAGAAAGTGGAAAATTCATCCTTGAGAGTCAAACAATGAAGCATGCCCTTTTTTTCCAATATTAACTTATTCCTCACACAATATAGAATTTTAAAAGCCTAATAGTATCATATCATTAAATATATCTTATTCTGCTACTTGGCAAGCTCATTAATATTCACAATGAAACGAGAACCAATTGAAATTTTAAGCTTGGAAACTTCGTGGGGTTGATTTCTCATACAGTCACTCAACTAATACAGTTATTATCTCATAAAGTCATCCTTCTTCTTGATTCCAATATTTTTCAACAAGGAAAGTTTGAGTGACCATATGAGAAATCAACCAACACTTCGCTCTAAATCAAGAAAGTACCATTCTTGATTCTTCATTTAGCTAGAGTATTCACCCTGGATGCAGTGGGAGATTCAGATGGCCACTCAACTAACAGTTATTATCACGTCAGTCTTGATCCAAATATTTCAACAAAGAAAGTGATTTTCTGAGATAAAAGAACTATTAGTTGAGTGACAATCTAAGAAATCGACTCAAACTTCATGCTAATTCAAGAAATTACCATTCTTGCATCTTCATTTAGCTAGCGTATTCATCCTGGATGGACACTCAACTAATAGTTATTATCCCTAGAAACCACCTTTCTTTTTTTTTCTTCCGATTTTTTAAACAAAAAATGTGACTTTCGGAAACAAAAACTAATAGCTGACTGACCATCCGAGAAATCAACTCAAACTTCGTGCTAAATCAAGAAAGTACCATTCTTGCATCTTCATTTAGCTAGAATATTCACCCTTGACTCTGTGAATGATCCAGATGGTCACTCAACTCACAGTTATTATCTCAGAAAATCACTCTGACCAAAAAAGTGAAGCGAGACCATCTGAGATATCAACTCAAACTTGGTGCTAAATCACGAAAGTACCATACTTGCATCTTCATTTAGCTAGAATATTCACCCTTGACTCTGTGAATGATCCAGATGGTCACTCAACTCACAGTTATTATCTCAGAAAATTACTCTGACAAAAAAAAGTGAAGCGAGACCATCTGAGAAATCAACTCAAACTTTGTGCTAAATCACGAAAGCACCATTCTTGAATCTTCATTTAGCTAATGTATTCACCCTGGACTCAATGGAGGATCCAGAGTAAAAAAAAAAAAAGGACTGCCTGGTCCACTAACTCCCGCTATGTGTGGGGTCGGACCAGGGGCGGAGCCCGCCTTCTGTTCGGGGGTTCGGCCGAACCCATTCTACGGAAAAATATACTATTTATACATAATTAAAATTATTTTTTATGTGGTTATAGTAGGTGTCCCCCTTCGACTAAGTTTTCCTAAGTTTTCTTTGAATATGAACCCCTTCGTTGAAATCCTGACTCCGCCTCTGGGTCGGACCATGTCCAATAAATATCTATAAATATTGAATATTATTGTATATTAACTTGAGGTCATTGTACATACTATAAACTTCAAATCATGAATCAGCCAGCCACTTAACCAATAACATACATACATTCAATTCCTTAAGAACAAAGAATTTGCAAATTACATATTTATATACTATTAATATAGTTTCTTCATATCTTATATTTTTTGAGGATAAATAAATAAATAAATATTTTCTGAATAAAACAAAAATACCATTGAATTTCAAGAAAAGAGAAAAACTTACTAGGAAAAACTTCACCGCCGACCACCGGTTTCTGTTGCAACGAAGAGAATTTTTGTTTTTACTTATGTTGTTTCATATTTTCTAGTGAACTTAGAAAAATGTCAATGAAGTTCACAAAGTTAACACTATTACAAATGAACCCCTTGTTTTGTTTTGTCGTGTTAGTTTACAACTATATCTTTTGGGAAGTTAACAATTAAGTCCTCATGGTTTAGTTAATTACGCAACAAAGTGCCTTCTTTCTTTTATCGAGTTTCTGGTGATTCAAATCCACAATCTTTTGATTGAAAAAGGAGGGTGTTTAGCATGAATAATTCTTTCTTGTCTTAAAATACCGACCTATTATTTTTTTAAAAAAAAAAAAATGATCTTTATGAGGCCAATAAAGTCTCTTGGATTAGTTCTCTATGCTAAATTGCTAATTAAACTACTCGGATGAAGCAAATGTATACTTTTGAGACTGACCATGATCACTCTGAATAAATTAAAATTGTTTACGAGATGATAAAATATGGCAAAAGCTATATCAAAATTAGTTCGCATAGGAATGGACGTATTGGTTCACGTAAGGATTCACGTAGAATACCAGAGGGAGTTATTCATGTCAACTTTGAGTATTGACAGATGCTCTTGTTATTCCCAAGACGACTCCGTAACATATCGTCTTTTTCAAAGCGCAACCCATTCGTTCTGCTCACGACAATCCAATAAGTTCTCTGGGTGAAAAAACATTAGACAATCCATCTTCTGAAACCAAGGCAATCACACGAATGTTTCCCCCAACCCAACATGGGAAATGTCCATATCTCGTTGCAAGGCTTATTTTTCGTTGTGGGTCATAAGGCGAACACATTCATTCTACAGGACCACAACGATAAAGATAGATTGTGCTACACGCATCAACTCCTCGAAATGCAGCCCTTACACGATATGCTTTGTACATTGAATTGCTTCATAGGCACATATTATCAGTATAAGCCTACAAGGAACATTAAAGGTTTAAAAACATATTATTCCCCTTAACCAGCAAAAGTTAACACACCTTGTGTATAGGTGTACCCCTACTAGTGCACACCAATAGGTTTAGATAAAGCTACTTGGAAGTGAATGTATTCAAAAGGAATATGCAGCAGAAATGGCACATTCAACATTCAAGGTTGTTGGACTCCTTGAACCTGAAATGTAACATAAATTCAAAAATCCAACACAATTAAGACGAGACTGCTGGGATCAAAACAACAATAATGTCGTATACTATCATAAACCGAAATATATCATATGGTAGAAACTCGGAATTGTCAATTCACTAAAAATGCCTAGAAAACCAAATTTCGGGCACTTAGTTCATCCTCCTGATAAGTTCATTGATGAAGTTCTCGCGGTTACCAGCATCACCACCTTCAACGTAGTGATTTCTCTTCTTCTTGAGTCCGCCCAAAGGTGCCTTCAGTTGGAATGGCCATAGGAAGTTGTTGGCCTCCTTGAAGTGGGGGCCAACAGTCATGATCTCATGGACGAGGTCTTCGGCGCAGATAATCCCGTGCTTGCCCAGTCCCTGAAACATATACAGAGCACTCTAAAATGTCAACGCCCGAAAAAAAAAAAAAATGATCCACAGCTAAAGAACTGACACAAACTTACCTGCTCAATGACAGAGTTGTCGGTCAAAGCAATTCTCTGCTTGTTGAGCTTCCCATAACCTCTCTTGTAGATCAATTCCCTAACACTCTTTAGGTTTGGATAACTGCAAGATACAAAGGAAATAAAGGACTGAAAGTAAGAGCAGTGGAGAGAAATACATGACAATGCAGCAGAGCATAAAGTGAAACCTACCCATAGGTAACGTAAGGTTCAACTCTATGCAACATGTTCACGGTGGCTTTGTTAACTTTCAAAAACACCCCATTAAAGATCTGGGAAGGATGAAGAGTTCAATGTTAGAGCAGAGAGGTAACAACAAAATAACTCAAAACTTAAAGAATTATATAAGCACGAAACACATCTAACCAAAATCAGCCATCCAGAGAACCTAGAAACATCACTTTGTTTCGTTTCCAACAAAGGAGGGGAATCAGAAGAATTATAAAGAATTTTGACAATAACACAATAACTAGGCTGATGATCAGACATTTGGCGTAACAAGCCAGTCCAATCATCAGGATCTACACAGGTAACAAACCAGTTCAATCATCAGGATATACACAGGGAACTAACTGTCAAGTGGAAAAGCTATAACCCCGGAGAGCTATAACCCCCAACACCTACTTAAAAGTGAATTTCCAGCAAACAGAATAATATAAGGAAATAAAAAGTAGGTTATACACCAGCAAACATCAAATTATCCCCGTGAATGCTGCAAAACAGTAATATGATACCAACAACTGTAGCAGAAACACATGCAGTGTAGATTCTAGAATGCTGAGAGCAGTAAATTAAAATTCTAACCAATTCTTTGAGGGGTATAAAAAAGGAGCTGCTTGTACCTGTCGCAAACGTAGTAGCTGCAAAATCTTTTTGGTCTGTGGGGCCATAGCGTTAATCCTAAAAGATCAAAAACTTTATGAGTACCATAGTATTACCTCTTTCATCATATTATAGAATGAAGAGCATCAAAATAGTTCTTACCCGCGTATCCTGATGATAAACAACAACTTTGCCTCAGGATCCACATAGAAACCACCTTTCAATCTAGCCTCACGTTTTAAACGAATCAACTCCTTGTCCTAAAAAAGGAAATCAAACACTTATAACCAAGCTTAATATCACACAAGCATGTCAACTAAAATTTACGGAGTTCAATAGTACCTGCTGCTCGTACTCCTTTGCGTACAGCTTCGCTCTGTTGTAGATCAATTTCCTGTTCTCGGCATTCTTCTTCTTCGCAGATTCAAGTTCTTGCTTCTTTGCAAGAGCCCATTCCTCACTCCTCTTCTGCTTCTTCAAGATGGACTCTGGAACTGGTGTTTCACCCATCTCTGCAACATTCAAGACTAACATTAACTCTCAACATAAAGTAACATCCATATCAAATTTTCACATTCTATTCAAATATCAGCAAAGAAAGTAGATCACACCCCTAGGGATATTAATAAATGTAACTTATCAGCACAATGTAAACACAATTCACTAATCTTATATCATTATTTTTTTGGTGATGAGAAAACTTAAATCATCACTTCAATATATCACCAAATAAAGATGTTCTGTATCATTTAACAACAGAAGATGGACCAAATTACCAAACCGATTTCCTATATGCTACTACCCCCCCACTGGGGCAAACATAAGCAAAGCTCAAAGAAGCTTCTGGTTACTACACCATCACCTCAACACATTGCCTTCTACCAAAAATGTAGGGGAGGATGAGGGGCAAACAAGAAGACTTGTAAGTTTAAAAAATACTCACATGTTAGATTATGTGTAAAGAAGTAACAAAAATTTAAAGCCCGGCCATAAGACTCATTCCCTGTACTTCTATTCTACACCCCTTCACTTACTTTTCCCTATTCCATCAAAATATCCCGAACTTCATGAATCAGAATACACAATCATTAAGTCGACAAATAATGAATAGTTCTTCCGATGCACTTGCAGAATTTTATATTCTTCAGCATTCAAAACTATAATGCTTACCCAACACTAACTAAAAAAGTAATTTTTAGCTTCTAAAATATCAAAACGAGCAACCATTTCAAACAGATCAAAAAACTTCCTAATAGGAAGTCAAAATATAAAGACACACAATTTCAACTCCATGTCTAGCAAACATAACAGAGTGCAGAAACTCATCTTATAATATAACTAAAAAGCATGGATCACAATACACAAACATGTGTTATTCCACTATCTTTTTTAAATAACTGTGCGTTATGGCCAGCTTTCGTGCACCTCGACTAATTCCACCCCATACCTGCCACCTCCCAAAAATCTAATGCTTACCCAAAACTAAAACTTAAAAAGTAATCTTTCATCTGCTAACATTTCAAACACAGCATAAGAGCTTTCAAATAGACTTCTAAATACTCAACTAGAACACACACACTTATGCAACAACAATGAGTCGTACTTTATATCCCCTTCCATCATTTTTTCTTTCAAGCATTGAAAACTCTGATTTTTTTTTTTTGATAACCGTGGTGTCCGGGACAGCTTGCGCGCACCTCGACTAAATCCACGGGCAAATATTTACACAACACTTAAGGAAAAAAAAAAACTACTTTTTAGCTTCTAACATTTCAAACACAGAACAATACATTTCTAGTAAGACATGAGTTCTACAACTAATTCCACGAGATACCTGCCACCTCCCAAAAATCTAATGCTAACCCAAAACTATACTAAATTAATCTTTCAGCTGCTAACATTTCAAACACAGCAAAAGAACTTTCTAATAGTTTCTAATACTCAACTAAAACACAAGAAAAAAAAACACTTGCTTAACTGTAAGGATGTAAATAAATTTCCACTACATATCTAGCAAACACAACAGAACACCGAAACTCACATTTTATAACATAACCAAAAAAACATGGATCAAAATACACAAAGCATAAAGACAGCAATAGTGACTATTTCGGGAGATGCAATTAAAAGTGATAAATAAGTATGACAATTAAGTGGGGTTCCTCCAAGTTTTAAAATTAGGTAAAAGCACAAATCTTTTTCCGCTTTTTATTTTTATACTTCCGCCCCAACAACTATAGAAGTTGTCTCAACAACCATAGAAATTGTTCAATTACTGCGCAAAGTTGTTGGCTAAGTTGTGGGGACTCTTCACTTTCGATACCGCACCCGCGTCGGACTCTCCAAAAATACACTAGCTTTCCGACACGCTCCAGTTGACATTTTTGAATAGTTGTCGGGACAACTAATGCAGTTGTCAAACAACTGTGTGCAATTGTTTGAAGGACTTGACCCACTAATATTGCGGGACCCACTCGTCCCTTTTAATTAATCAGAGACTTAGAGAGGCATTCTCAACTCATTTTTCCCACTATTTCTTTCAATGCTCTTTCAACATTTCCTCTTTCTTTTGATACCCATAGTGCCCAGACCAGCTTTCGCACACCTCAACTAATCCCACAGTATACACTCCACCTCTACAAAATCTAATGGTTACCCAAAACTAAAACTAAGAAAAAACAATCTTTCAGCTGCTAACATTTCAAACACAGCAACTAAAACTCACACACTTGTTTAACTGTAAGGGTATAAATAAAATTCCACTAAATATCTAGCACAAATAACAGAACAATGAAACATAGATCTCCAAATATAACAAAACCCCACCAAATTTAATATGAAAATAATTATTTTTTTCAAAAAAAAAGTGCAGAAAATGTGTATGAAAAATGATACTAACAAAAACAAAATCATATAAAGAGATTTACCAGGAAATTGTGGAGTCGAAGGGTTGTGATCGGAGAGGGAAAGTGAGTGTGAGCTAACTGCGGCAAATATATATTATGATGATGTTTATGTGTTTATTAGGGTTTATTGCTTGCTTATTCGGATCTGGACGGGTCTGCTTATAAGGCCCAAATAATAAGGATACAATTTGCACAAATGTTCTCTTTCAAGGATGCTATTTAACTTTTAGCCTTTTTTTAAAGGAAAAATAACATAAAGCTATAACATAAATATACACCTTAACTTAGCATATTTACACAAATGTCTACTCTTATAAAATAATTACAAAAATTTAAACTAATTATGTATCTTTGTTGGATGTATCGGGAGTTAATTGTGTATCTTGACAGACCCAAAATTGAAAAAAATATATTGAAAACTAATTATATATCTTTACAAAGGAAAAATTGTATCTTCGTTGGATATATTATGTATTTCAACAGATCCAAAATTGAAGAAAAATGTATTGAAAGTTAATTATGTATCTTTACAAAGAAAAAAAATATATCTTCGTTCGATATATCGGGAGCTAATTATGTATCTTGATAGATCCAAAATTGAATTTTTCAGTAATTATGCAAAATTTCAGAATTTTCTGTAATCAAACTTCAAACTTTTGGGATTATATTGTTTGCACTATTTTTATATGTTTTTGCCCTTAACTGTGGTTTAGGTCCAGCTTTCTCGCATCCACGGAGTACTTGTCAACTCCCACCAGCAATAAATATTGGTTAACTATGTCTATTAAGACTGGGACAGATGAAATAAATCACCTAGTGTTTTTGGGCGATATAAACTATTGTCATACAATCATCTAATATTTGTTCATATATTATTCGATATTATAAATAAAATATTAGACTATTATAAAAGGATTAAACTGTTGTCTAATATTTAGTAACTTATAAAATTTTAGATCGTAATCTTATATTTTCTCATAAGATTTCGTCTTGCCAAAAGGGATTTTTAGACTATTGTCGAAAAGCTCAAGAAGTTACAAAATAATAAAAAGAAGGTTATATTTACTATGGTTATAAATGTATTTACATTATAGTGAATGTCTATCCAGAATATAAATAAGATCTATCAAAATCTAGTTGATATCTACTAGGATATGAAATATCTATCTTTTAAAGAGAAACTAAGAGTATTTTTTCCTATAAATAGAGGGGTTTTATTTATTGTATCCTCAAACTAATGATCTCTCATCCCTCATGAGAAATAAAGAAGTCTCTCATTTTCTCTCTTTATTTATTGATGTTCTTACTTTATATTTCATAATACGGGATCAGCACGACGCTTTAACCAATTGTGTATTGGATAACCTCTCAAGAGAAATAAGAATCTCTCTATTCTCTCTCTACTATTCTTCTTTATTATTTTATATTGCAAATCACCAAAAATAAAAATTAATTGAAACGGATTGAATTCCTCTATTTCACTAATGACTTGCACATGAGATCTAACGTATTTTGCCCGCTTTGTGGGTAAGACTATGGGATTCAGATCTCATCATACTAAAGAATAAGACATCGGGTTAGAGTCTCAGTGCACCATGATGATAAGAATTAGGATGAAGTCTCATCGATGCCTAAGACGTCTTATATGGATAAGACGTTGAGCTTGAATCTCAATGCACCATATTAATGATATAATGATGGATAAGGTAAACCAATATGTTTTTGGTAAAAGACATGAAATTTGTCTCATTGAATATGTTCCATTCTCCTAAGTAAATATGGTAGCAATACATCATATGTATGCCTCGATTTGCTCTTGTAGTAGCAATATTTTGAAAGAGGTTCTAAGATATCATAATTTGATAGACTTAAGACACGACTATATTCCATTTCTGGGGAATGAGAATTTCGATTGTTTTAAGTGCATATTCATTCCTTAAGGTAAGTGCGATAATATTTAGTAAAACTTATTAATGCAAACATGCACTTGATTGTGATGGTATCACAACTCACCTCCGAAAGAGGCAGAATAACTGAGAAGAGTTATTTTGAAATCTACTTCTAAAGTAGTAAATCTGAAATTTATTCATGTAATAGTAAATCTGAAATTTACTAAAGTAAAAGGTACATATCATGGTAAACTTGGAGTTTGCTAGAATAAAAGTTCATAAATTGATATGAACGATTGCGATATCTCAAAAATGTGCATACTGAGTATTTAACATATATTGAAGAATTAGAAAATTCTTCATTACTTTTAATGTTGCTTGTTCTTATGATAATTTGGTTGGAACAACTAATTTTGGAATTGGGTCCCTTAAAATCAGAAAACTATAAAAGGTGAATATGAGCTCGTTCACCTATCATGTGATATCTTGAAAAGATGCATCAATAAGATGATCACATGTACATTTATTGTCAACCTGCAGTTTGACATTCATAAAGTTGTTTGCTCAATAAAATTGAGTTAAAAACATAATTTTCAGATTGTGTAGTCAAGTCAATTCATCTTGATAATGCCGATTTAACATTGAATGCCTTCGATAAATAGCTAAACCATTGCTAATGAGAACAAAGCTTCATGTATTGATTTGAATTATTATATGCAAAAATACTTGTATGCATCAAATCAATAAATTATGATTAATTCCCTCTCAAAGTTGGTTCTGAGTCAGAAACCACACGTTATCCATCTAATAGTTAAGATGAATTCCTCAAAAAAAGATGGAAGATGTATGTTTGTTTTCCTAACACGAGAGAGAGATTATAAGCAGTCATGAAATATGGTAAGAATTATCATCAGATCCTCATTCAAAAGACAATTCAAGTCAAATCTCTAAAGCATCTCATATTTAAGCTGCAAGTGCTCCTATTTTGTGTCTCTAAAGGACAAGTCTATGCATGCGTGAAGAGCGGTAGACAAATCGATTTCAAATAAAATAATCCTTGAAAAGGACAAGGAGCAAATAATCATAATAAAAAGACAATGTGCTCTTAAGAGCCTATGACATAAAACCTTATGAAAACTTATGAGAGGTTCAGATACTTAAAAATAATGAAGTGATGAGATCTCAAATGTTATGCCGCATTGTGAACCGGTACAAAATGATATATCATTAACGATATCTTTGATACAATATTGACGCAATATTGTAAAAGATTGCGATGATCTAAATTCTACGTTTATTTAAGCATGCTGATGTAGAAACATTTATCAAGTGACGTGAAAGGATGCATCTTGGTAAGCCTAAAACTTATTTGATTTGCAGTCCAGGTACTTGAAGCTGTCACTCATAAAATATTGAATATTGTCACTTGATAAAATTTTATATGTTGAAACACATAAAAGTTTCTGGGAAACTTATTTATAATTCTTATATTATATAAGATTATAGCTTGAAAATTATTAAAACTCTTGGAGAGTTTTCAAAAGCAATAGATTATTTGCTGAAATGAGAAATATGAAATACCATATGTTAGTGCCATTGATGCACAACACTCATGTATCTTGCAAATACTACAAGGCTTGATATAGCCTTTTCGATAAATTTGTTAGCAAGATATATTTCTGCTCCTACTAGGAGACATCGAAATGGGATAAAATACTTGAGCTTAATTTATTCTAAAGATTGCAGTCTCGATCTTATTGGTCATGTTAATATTGGGTACTTATTTGATCCGCATAAATTTTGATCTCAAACATACAATGTGTTCACATGTGGGGATACTGTCATATCTTGGAGATATACGAAACAGTCTATCATCTACCTCATCGAACCATGTTGAGATAATAGTTCTTCATGAACCAAACCGAGAATGTGTATGACTGAGGACCATGATACATCTCATTCAAGAAAAATGTGGTTATAAATGTGACAATGTACCCACAATTTTATACAGAGATAATGCAGCATGCATAACATATCTTAATGGAGGATTCATAAAAGGAGATAGAACGAAGCACACTTCATTAAAGTTTTTCTATACACACGAGCTATAAAAGAATGGTGATATTAACATGCAACAGATTCATTCAAGTGACGATGTGACTGATTTATTCACAAAGTCTCTTCCAATTGCAACTTTCAAGAAGATGGTGCACAAAATCGGGATGCAAAAGTTCATTGATGTTCTCATCAGAGGGAGCAAATATGTGTTGTACTCTTTTTCCCTTACGAGGTTTTATTCCACTGGGTTTTCCTTATAAAGTTTTTAATGAGACAGTCGAAATGCGTATTGTTAGAGATGTGTACCCGTTTTCCTTCACTATATTTTTTTCACTGAATTTTTTTTAGTAAGGTTTTAACGAGACACATTATCTATCAACTACACATTCAAGGGGACTATTATAAATGTATTTACATTATAGTGAATGTCTCTCAAGAATCTATCAAAATCTAGTTGATATCTTCTAGGATATGAATTATCAGAGAAACTAAGAGTAGTTTTGTTCATTGTATCCCCAATCTAATAATCTCTCATCCTCGTGAGAAATAAAGAAGGCTCTCCTTTTCTGTCTCTATTTGTTGTTGTTATTACTTTATATTTCATAACAATTATACAATTATTGCAAAAAGGGACAATTTTTGAAAGTTTTTGAAGATCTAAAACTCGTATATGGTAGATGCGATTTGAAAATCAGGCTTTTGGTATAAAGGTATCTAGAGGGGTCCTATTTGAACACTAATGTTTAATTTGTACCTAGATTTTTAATTTTTCTTTTTCATGCCAGTCACTTTAAAATAACATTAGACAAGTTGTGTCTAAAATTTTATATACTGAGATCAAACAAAAATTACCAAATTTAAATCATATATATGCATGAACTTCAAGCAAAGAAAGACTAAAGACAATTCTAAGATATATGGCTGACATTCAAGCAAAAAAATTGAACTTCAATCAAAATGCGCATGAACTTTAGTTATACGAAGTTTAGATTTTGTTGAGGGGTTTAGTGGCAAGTGAAGTTACTTAAGAGGGGAAGAGTAAGGTAAAAAGTTGGATATTCACACCCGATATGTTAAAAATTTATCTATATCATTTATATCAAAATCATTAGATACATAAGATACTCACACTCAATACGTCAAAAATTTATCTATATCATTTATATCAAATCATTAGATACATACGACATATCTTTTTATGCTGATTTTACCACTAAATCATAACTAATTAATCAATTACGCATTCGTACTTTAGGTTATGACTTAATATTTTCATTTGATGTAAACATCAGATGTGAATAAGTTTTATACCCAGACGGCAACAAATGCAAGACATACGTTGTTTTATACCCAGACGGCAACAAATGCAAGACGTACGTTTTCGATACACGCATCTTATTATCTCTTAATTGAGTAGGGTAAGGTCTACCTACACCACCCTCGTCAGACCTCATTTGTGAGATTACACTGATTATATTGTTGATATTTTCGTAATCAAGTAATATATATATAATCATAAAAAGAATTGCACAAAAAAAGCCATCTTGTTGAGGTGAATTTGCAGCAGACATGCTGCTACAAACTTCACTGCCAATGCACCAAACTCTACCTCATGGAACTAAAATGTCCATAGTGGAAGCATTTGTACTATAGGAGACTAAAATGTTTATCAGCTCTGTTCATCTGATCGATCAACGAGTGCTTCATCACTCGATATAGGACTCGAGTAGTAGCCAGTACTAGCTACTGCTGGTGAGTTGGTGCTGCTCGCGAAATCTACTTGCAAAATTTCTCCTATCCGTGTCAGAATGTTGTACGCTAAGTTTAAGAGAACTCGAGAGTATGCTTCCAGAGTTAAATGCCCAATGTCCTACAATTGATATACAAAGAACAAGGATTAATCAGTCTTATTGAGCACTTAACAGCGCGCGTACATCATAGGAGCATAGAGATACATATAAATCTTAACGCGATTTAAGGACAAGACAATTATCTCGCGTCTAGAATGATGTAGTTATCCTATATTCTTCGATGATTATGGATCCTTATAGCTACGCAATGACAAAACCTAAAATTATACCTTAAAAAGGAGAAACTTCTCTGCTGATAAGTAAGTTGTAGACTCATCTCCTTGTTAGTTGCATTAAGTAAATTTTACAAGTGGATACGATGATCTACTCACCGTGCCATACTGGATCTTTCTGACATTGAGGAACGTCTGAGGAAGGTTAGGATATTCGACTTTCAGCTGGTGCACGAGAGCTTCTGCCCGGCTCAACAAGGCCTCCAATCTGTCTAGCTCAGTTACTGGATCTTTTTTGAAGGACCACGATCTTGGAAGTGGAAATTTTCCGCTAGTTTGATCATTTATTCTTTCTTTCCATGCAAGAATGGATCCCTCTAACCTGTTAACAACTTCAAGCGCGCTGTTTTCAGATGTCAAGTTCAAGGAACTGAACATTTCCTCAGCGGAGGTTGATTCTGCGGTCAGGATTCTATAGAGGTCGTCCCCGAGGCTTGTCCTTCCAGACTACAGGTATGAACGGATCAAATCAAGCAACTTCAACAAATTAAATTCTACATAAAGCAAAGGATATGAGTTATATACATCGATGGTGTAAAGTTTTTACACTATTAGTGTAGCTTAATTTGTGATAGTACGCCAGTTCCGTGATAGATTTACTGGTAGATTGTGAATATGTTTTACGGTGTCAGTACATAGAACTTAAACTCAAAAGCAAATAGCTTTAGTAAGAATTCTCTTGCCTTAGGAAGTGCATCCTTGATAACCGTTGGAACAGCCATTTCAGACAAGACATTTTCGTTAATAGCTTTTGCTGCCTTAAATATTTGATTCACCAATTTTTGCTGATTCAGCAATTTCTTTCTTTCGATATCAGATAGCCCGGCTACTGATACCTTGGGTGAAGGAAGACTCCACTTGGTGTTATTTCCTTCTGCTCGACTACTCACTTCCGTATACCAAAACTCAGTATTAACCATTGAATCCAGCGTTTCCTATCAAGTCGAGAAAGAAACTTGTGAGAAAGTGGACTAAGTCGATGCAGAACTGAAGTAGTTGAAGGTATTAGGATTTAAGAGAGACCACCTACAAGAAGCATGGAATCCAGTTTCCGAAGTGCTGGAAGATTCATATGGATGTCTGCACGAGCTTTTGGTGTCATTATCTGCTACAACGAGAGTGGAAACTCACAATGTCATACGACAACAACTATGCCTCAATCCCATATAAGTTGGGATCGGCTATATGAATTCTCACTAAACATGTCGTTCCATTTAAGTCAGTTTGTCATATTACATCACGAATAAATCAAATCGACTTATTACCTCCAATCTCTGTCCATTAGAACCACTTTGTTTTGAAGGAACCAACTCAATCATATGATTGGTAGGCGAGAGCAACCAATCCATTTCCGTTCTCCATTTCCTCTTTCCTTCCGCTGTAAGTGGCTCCAATTTCCATAGCTCTCCGAATACAGATGCTTTAAATCGAGTAGCAGCATTAGACATCACGAAAATTGGATCATGAACACATTAAAGTGGAAACTATAACAAAAAAAATTAAGAACACACTGAGTTAGTGCAACGTAACATATTGATAAAGAAGTAACAACTGAGTACCTGCAAGATTTGTAATGGCATTGGACAATGCTAATGCAGTGGAAACCCCCTTGCTTCCTCCGGTCACATCCTCCCCGAGCAACAACTTTGCAAATCTTTCTTTCATGGTTTCGACATCTGAAATTTGTGTTGTATAAACAGTTTTTTCTTTCACGTAAAAATGTTGAGGGCTTGAAGAGAAATTTCCATTATAAGAGAATGATCCAAAAGCATTTTTGCTGGACGCGCTGATCGAGTCATCATCATATAAGGAATCTGTAACACCTCTGCTAGTGGTACTTTCGTTGTCACAGGACCGACTGTTCAGTATGCAGCTCTCGAGGCCATCATATGTTGTAACTCCTGAGAGTTGCATTTCTTAAATTTAGTTTGATGCTGATTAAAAAGGGTACTTTGTCTCATTTTATATGACGGTATTTGACTGAAGACAGAGTATAATAAAGAAAGACTTTTGTCACGTATTGTAGTCTGAGCAAACATATTGGTTATAAGACTGTCAAAAGCAGATTGTACAAAATACTACAACAAACCTGAGGTGTTAATGGCAAAGAATTAACACAGTGTTGATGAGAACACATACACCATTTAATTGACTTCTCCGTGAAGTAATAGTTCCATCTATCTATCCTTCTTCACTTAAATACATTTTCCAAGTTGTATAGGATAACACAGAAACCATATGTTAGTCTCAGTTTAATTTCCTTTTCATTTCAAAGACCTGGTTAACTTGTTGCTCAGTTTGCCATTATTTTAATCAGATACAAGGTAACATCTCATTGAGTTGTCATCACTCATATCCTTGAAGAACACAACAACAACGTACCCAGTGTGGTCACACAAAATGGGTCCTGGGAGAGTGGAGTGTACGTAGACTCTACCCCCTACATCAGATATGCTTAAAGAACATAATAGAGATAATCCCGATACTTCAAAATTGATTCTAGAACTTAAAAACCGAACTATTCACCCTCCATCCTTAACTATAGGTCCCAGTTTCAAGCCTTAAGAATAGAAACACTATTAGTCGAGCCCCAAAATGGGCACCAGACACCTGGTGCGAAACAATAAAAAGATGATCTTTATTAGTAGTATAATTTTGAAACACACTTAAACCAACAAGACAACTCTATTTAAGTTAAGCCATTTTACTAGTAACTAAGATAGATTAAATAGGCATAGCCAAATCATATCTCAATGGTCTTTTTTTTGTTAAGGCAAAGTTTTGAGAGGTATTTATGTTTTACAATAGAAACAAACAAAACCATTAATAAACCAAACTGAAAAGAGAATCCCCAAAGTAGAAGTTTTGATATACCAATAAAAAAAAAGTTGGAAGACTTTTCAAAAAGAAAGTCCTGTAGACAATGACTATTTTGTCCCCATATAGTCACTTGTGTGTTTCATGAAAGTTAGGTCCACCATTTTACAATTAAAACAATACATAAAATGCCATCAAACAAACTACTATCACTATAATGCCATCTATCTATTTCACACTAATAAATGGAAGATTCTTCCTCATATTTCCATTAATAAAATAGACAACAACTCCTCACATGTAACACATATAGGTACAAAACATGTAGAACCAAACAATTAAGGGTCCCACATAAGATTATTGAATTATAAACCAAGAAAAATATAATCTTTTTTCCTCATGTAATTTCAAGACATTGATGCTCTACATTTGGTTGTTGGATTACTTGACTTAAATAAGCATCCACATATAACTAACACATTGATGCACATTGGTTGTCAAGTTTCTTGACTTTAATAAGCATCCACATATGACTCACATGCCTATATTTTTAATACTATAGGTAGAGTCCTCTTAAATGGAGTGACATGAACAGTGAGAATTCATATAGCTGAATTGATCCCAGGTGTTTGGTGTTTGAGACATAGTAATAGTTGTTATAGTATAACTAACATGTAAATATCCATAATTTAGATTCAAATGCAGATCTAGAGAGTTGGTTACAAGTTCAGGTGAACCAGTAACTTTTGCTCAATTACTCTCGTAATATTAACCTGACGTCACAATAAAAATTCATAAACTTCAAATCCTGAATCTGTCAGAGTCGAGACTCATTTGGTTCACATAAGTCAAGAAAGTTACACTAGAAATCTTAGATTTACCTCAATTATAGGGAGGGAAAATCAACATGTGACACACTAAAAACAAATGAGAAAGAAAAGGGGGAATCAATCTTACTCTCTTGTTCACCGAAGTCAATGCTAATTTCTTTGTCTCTTGTACAACATGCCAGTCTCCTTTTCATGAACACCATATTTATCAATCTTGGTTAATACCACAACAATAATGTATCCAGTGTAATCTCACAAGTAGGGTCTGAATACGTATCAATTTTGATTAATATTAGCCAAAATGCAGCTCATATAAGCCTCCTGAATTGACAAAACATTTAAGTGCAACCAAAAAGGGAGTTAAATCAGAAAATCAGACTGTCTATATGTTTCTTTTTTAACAAATCACAAAATAAAAGTGGTCCCAAAGAGTGACCAATGACGGAGCTAGAAATTTGGTAAGAGTGTTTAAATTTTCTTCTTAGTTGCGTCAAGGATGTACATATTAAATATTCATCCATAATAGCAAAGTCCATTTACTTATACTCGAGTCTACTCAACTCAGAGCTCAAATTTGAATCCACAATGGTTACATACATACTCAAGTCATCGAATAAAGAGCAGGGCGCGACAACCACAAGTATTTATTGTACACAGCCTTGCCACAAATTTTTGCAAGAGGTTGTTTGCCCGTGACCACTTCGTCACATGGAATTTTAGGAAAAAAGAAATCACTTTTCCACTATATGATAAAAGGTTTATATGATCATATAAAAATTCAGGGGTAAGCATTCAGTACCGCGTCCCCTTCGAACTATGGCCAAAGTTGCTACAACATACTCCAACTTCACGGGGCCCTATTACCCCTCTGGAAGCTTATTTTGTCACTCTTTTGTGCTGATGTGGCACCTTGCGTGAAGCTGAACACCTAAGACACGTGAAGGACTGCCATGTGCCACGCCAATTAAAAAGATTGACAAAAATATGTTGAAATTTAGTTCAGGAGTAATATAACCCCGTGAAGTTGAAGTGTGTCGTAACAAATTTGAGGAATTACTAGATGCTTATCTCAATAAGGAACCTTTATAACAATTAAACAACTTGTTGTAACTATAATACTAATAAAAAGAAGAAAGAAAAAAGAAACTTTAAAATTTTGGACTGCTTCAAACCACTCAGATTTATTATGATGCAGATTTCACAGCTCTTCTCAACTGAAAAACCAGAGAATCATAGTTAAGAAATGATTAAAAAT
>NC_061122.1:226396276-226401772 GCF_002878395.1 Capsicum annuum | reverse complement strand
TATCCTAATATTTAACCTTTGTATCTTCCTATTCAAACATAGAGTTGTAAACTATATATTTGAATTTTATTGATTTGATTTGATTTCTATTTGTTTAAAACCAAACCAAACCAAATATTATAGTTTCTTACTATAATCTAATATCAAAATAAAGATTAATTTTTCAAAATTGATTTGATAAGATTTTTGGATTTTCTTTGAAAATCTCTATATAACAGCTTAGTAATAGTGGAAGGCTCCTCCACAATATTTGACAAGAGATGGGCCAGAATAGTCACCAAGTGAAAAATCACGTTGTTGCATTGTGGGCACAAAATGATACATTCCATCTTCACATAATGATAAAATTTAACGAGTACGACAAAATTAAGTAAGAAATAAAAATAAATGTTATATTTAAAGTAATAATATATTGTAATATTTATGGGCTGACCTTCGATAGAAAGTTATGAAAGTTGCGGATTAGAATACAATGTTAGTTAAATAGTTGAGTGTTGCCTCGCTTGTTCTCTCTCTTTTTTTTTTTTTTTTGGTTTCCCAAGGTATCCCCCAGCCCGACAGGCCAAGGACTAATCCTCCGCGGATCTGAGCTCCATTTAAGAGTTTGCCGCTGGGCAATTGGTTGCTGCATGCACAAGGCGGGAATCGAACCCCCGACACTTGCTTAAGCAACTTAGTGAGCTAACCACTAGGCCAACCAAGTTTGGTTCGCTTGTTCTCTTTTATTATTAGTGGTCTCATGAGTTGTGTTTCTCTTATAGATTATGCTTGTCGTTTGAGTTTGGTTATTAGGTTTTAGGTGTCATTTTTACACTTTCATTATCATGTATCCTGTTATGACTATGACTATTGTTTAAGATGGTTTGTCAGGTTATCTAAAGTGTATTTGTTCCTACACATAAATTTTGGGTGCTCCGACATCCACTAAACTCGACACGAAATGCATATAATTATATAAAAAATATACTAAAATGCGTATAAATTATATAAAAGCACCCACTAAATAAGAAGTTGGTTAGGTGCACTGGCATTTAGGTTGATCTTAAGGCTTTCCATTGGTAGGTGTGGTCGGGTTCAAACCTAATTGAGGTGATTTTTTAATTTTTTGCTATAATAAGCACCCACTCTACTTAAATCCTGAATCCGCCACTGTTATTCCGTCACCTTTATACTAATATTTTTACTTGAACCGAGAATCTTCTAAAAGCATCTTCTATCCACTCAAACAAACTTTAAGCTTTTGGATATTATTAGGAGATGGTGTTGTGTCTATTTTTGTCATCATCTCTCTGGTTACATCTCAACTAGTATTGCACTATTTTCAGATCTTTTAAGATTTGAAAATTATGCCCCCGCGTAACATCTTCTTCAACTAGAAATGTCATCTATCCAACCACATCCTATTATGTTGATCGTCCTTCTGTAGGAATATGTTTTTCAATGAAATATTTTGCTGCCATGCTCACCAAAAAAACAAAAATTACAAAGATTACGAAGAACTAACATGAAGCAATACTATAAGCAAATGACAATGTTTACGTTCTCCCATTGATAATCACAAGATCAAATCATTCTTCAATGAAATAGTAGTACATTATCACAATTTGACTCGACTGGAGATGAAGAGTTTGAACGTCAAGTCACTGTAACTTTTTTCATACCACTGTCACGACCCGAGGTTTCTCCCTAGTCATGACACGGTGCTTAAGGCCACAAGTGACCCCAAGTTAACTCATGATCTGATACCTATTGTGAATAAAATAGTAATGAAACATCATATGACAAACCCCCAACTAACCCCGCCTATCTGAGATAAAGTAAAATATGGAAAGTAACTGAAAATATCATGTCCTTGACGGATGAAGACTCACCACTACTGCTGCTGAGAGGCACTGAGCTGACAAAGGGCGATTAGGGAACTAAGCGACTGAACCTATGTTATAAGACAACATAGCGCAAAAGAAGAGTATGCAATTAGTACTTTGAATGTACTAGTACGTGAGATAGGGACTAATTGTAATACATATGGATGTTGGACATGAATGCATGAATATGTGAAAAGAATGCAAGACCAAGTAAAAAATGAACTAAATAATCTGTAAAACTGACTGACTGAATAACTGATAATCTGAATACTTGGTCATGCAAACCTGAACTGATATAATCCTGAGTATTGAACTAAAACTATGGGAGCAATCATGTAACCGACATGTCTCAATCTGAGCTAATTGGGGTCCAACCTGTAAGCCCAGTTGGAAGGGTGTGGTACCTTGCCACAGGTACTAACACTGGTTGTGTAGATTGTCGTGCCCTGTTTTCACCAAGATCAAACAAAACATGACTTATTGGATTTTAAAAAATTGAAATTTTGTACAGAGTCGTCACCTAATTTTTAAGGAAAATAAGGAAACCTTTTGAATTATTAACACGTATGATTTATGTTTCAGTCTGCGAAAACCAGTTGAGATTCTAGGTAAGGGTTCAAATTATCCCGAAGGGTAGGGATTAAGCACCCTTCGGGATCCACAACTGTGGTACCCGGCTAGACTAAATTTATCAAAGAGGGAGGAGGTATATTTAAAATAATGTAAAAAGTATGTGTATTAAGTATAAAATAATTCTTGTAAAAATATAAATGTTTAAAACTATGAAAAGGTATATGTATATAAATAAAACATATTGTAATAAAAACATGTAAAAGATATGTATAAAAATGTATAAATACTTGTGAAAAGAAAAATATTTTATGATGTGTGAAAAAAATGTATTTTGATGCGCCATTAAAAGAAAAAGTATCTACAAGTAATATTTTTTATCTGATTAAAATTACGGAGAAAAGTAAAATTTATTTGAGAAAAAAAAGACTACATAATATATGAATTACTTGATTAACTTGCTTGTTTTATGTAAGTGTATATATGTTTTGTCGAAAAAAATATAAACGAACGTACATTAGTACATGTGTGTAAAGAAAAACTTATTCTAAAAGAAAAAACTACGTAATATTTTATAGTGTAACAGTATAAAATGTTTGATTAAATAATCTAAGTTAATATAATATTTTTATATAAATATTAACGGCCTAAATTTGCCTAAACGCGTGGTGAAGATTGCGTAAATAAAAAATATCCCGCCCAACACCCTAAAAATAAAGCTTTCACTATGATTAAATTTGTACAAGTGCGAGAATATAAAAAATATAAACGCATAATTTAAAGTCTTCTTTGACTGCCATTTCCGATGATGGTTCTCAATAACCTGTATAAACACTTGTAATAAAAATATTAGTAACAAATAAATAATAATTAAAATAAATTAAAAAATATGTGTGCGTATACGTATTTAAAAATATAATTTTGTTTAAAAATATATTTTTTGTTAAAACATGGGCTCAGATAAAATTTTGAAATATTATAAAGATTTCGTCATCGCTCACAAATATTTATTTTTTGTTACGTATTATTATTCATAATATCCGTCTTTTATTTGGGAAGGCCTCGAAAACTGATGGGGGTTCCTTCATTGGCCATGATGTAAAATAATATTTTAAGAAAGTAAAGTTCGTCTTTGTAATGAGATGGCCTCAAAAATTCGACGAAAAAATAATATCATTGGCCAAATATTGTAGTACTAGGTTCCGAAGACCCGTGCCAGCATGGACCCAATATATATTACTTTTTTTCTTAATTTATGTGACATAAATAAAATTAGATAATTAATTATATTTTTAATATGTTTCAAGATTTTTTAAGCTGTTAGCTGTTGTAATCTATAATACTTTTTCGACATTATAATTTATTATTTTAAGTTGTTTGCTATTGTAATTTATAAGACTCTTCTTATTCAAACTTTTGTGATATTGATAGCCAATTTTTATTTTAAAAATAATTTAATTTTTTAATTACTGTAATTTATATTATTTTTTTTATATTCAATTTAAGTGACACTGACATAATTTCGAAAGTCAATCAAATATCACTATTGAAGTAGCGAAACCGACACGTCTTGAATAACTCATAATAATTGATTAGAAGTGATATAGCAAAATTGATATAAAACATATTTGTGAAATTTTTTTAAGTGGGCCTCATATAAGATGTCAAATTAATTTAAAACATTAAGAGTTAATTTATCATTTTATATTTATTTTACCTTTTTAATTTAATATTATTAATTTTTTAATACGTAGATGACTTATAATAATTACTCAGGGGTGATATAGTAAAATTACGATTGAAGCAGCTGAAGCAGACATATCATAAATATCTATTTTACTTTTTTTAAAATTAAATTTTATTAATTTTTTAATATGTAAATGTCATATAACAATTAATTAGGGGTGATATTTTAAGTGGGCCTCATATAAGATGTCAAATTAATTTAAAACATCAAGAGTTAATTTATCATTTTATATTATTTTTACCTTTTTATTAAATATTATTAATTTTTTAATACTTAGATGATTTATAATAATTACTGAGATGACTTTTAATAATTACTTAGGGGTGATATAGTAAAATTATGGTTGAAACAACTGAAGCAGATATGTCATAAATATTTGTTTTACTATTTTTAAAATTAAATTTTATTAATTTTTTAATACGTAAATATCATATAATAATTAATTAGGAGTGATATAATAAAATTACGGAATAAGAAGGCAGTTGGAAGCAGGCATGTCGATCGCTAGCTGCCTGCTTCCAGCCACCCCCACTCATGCTTATACTAGGTTCCGAAGGTCCGTGCCAGCACGGGCCCAATATATATTACTTTTTGTCTTAATTTATGTGACAAAAAAATAGATGATTAATTATATTTTTAATATGTTTTAAGAATTTTTAAGCAGTTAGTTATTGTAATTTCTAATACTTTTTCAACATTGTAATTTATTATTTTAAGTTGTTTGCTAGTGTAATTTATAATACTTTTCTTGTTCAAACTTTTGTGATATTGATAGTCAATTTATATTTTAAAAGTAATTTAATTTTTTACTTATTGTAATTTATAATACTTTTTTCAATTCAATTTAAGCAACACTGACATAATTTCGAGAGTCAATCAAATATCACTATTGAAGTAGCGAAACCGACACGTCTTGAATGACTCATAATAACTAATTAGAAGTGATATAGCAAAATTGATATAAAACATATTTGTGAAATTTTTTAAAATGGGCCTCATATAAGATATCAAATTAATTTAAAACATCAAGAGTTAATTTATTATTTTATATTTATTTTATCTTTTTAAATTTAATATTATTAATTTTTTAATACTTAGATAGCTTATACTAATTATTTAGGGGTGATATAATAAAATTACGGTTAAAGCAGCTGAAGCAGACATGTCATAAATATTTGTTTTACTTTTTTTAAGATTAAATTTTATTAACTTTTTTAATACGTAAATGTCATATAATAATTAATTAAGGGTGATATTTTAAGTGGGCCTCATATAAGATGTCAAATTAATTTAAAACATCAAGAGTTAATTTAT